>NW_025401069.1:8473407-8614916 GCF_015345945.1 Tribolium madens
AATACAATATCGTGTTGATAACCCATATATAACAAAACAAAGCATTTTGTTCGCAATTTTGGGCTTCTCTTGGATGGTTTTAGAGTGGCAATCATCAAGACCAAAGATATGGTCTTCAGGTCGGCTATATTGCATTTTTTCTTTTATTGCCATGTCATCCACGACTAAAGAACAAATTCGCTCTATTGGTACTTTAAGAGCAGCTATTTCAGACTCTAAGCGCTGTTTGCACAACGCTTTCGAACCTTTATATTCACCAAGATATTTGGATATGGTAGTCTTGGAGGGAAGTTTGGCCAAATTGCTTCGACAGTACTCGTATCCTTTTGCAGAGCAAAAACGCCAAAGGGTACACATACGGATTGTCATTTCTGACCACCGAGGCGACTTTTTTGCATAATTGTTAATAACATCCATTAAAAATAGAGCTTTTTGATCTGAGTTTTCAGCATCCCGTGATATTTTCTGTATTAATTTTGAGTTATGGCTTTGATTTTGAAGTTGCAATTCGAGATCTGTAATTTTTGACCGACACTTGGAATACTTGTTAGTCATACGTTTTAGTTTTTGATTTAAGACTTTGCAGTGGTAACGTAGGTTTTCAAGTTCATTAGAAGGAATGGAGACTTGGACTAATTTGGAATTGGTTTCATTTTGGTCAGGAACAGTTGGAGGAATATGGGGATATTCTATTGGATCAGGAATATTCTACAAATTAAAGTCATTTATAATTTTACCTTAATATGTGTATTTATTTTTTATTGGATAATTTCTATTTATATACTCACAAATACTGAAGGTCTAACTCCTTTAATTAGCCGGCAAGATTTTTTTGTAAAATAAAACGAATTTTCTTCAAAGTGATCTTTACAAATTACTGACTGATCTTTTAATTTTGAAACATCTATGAAAAACAAGTCGAAAAAGCGATACAATTTTGTTAGGGTCTGCGTAAATTTACCACATAATCTTTTAATAATTTCCAGCCATTCAGTACGCTGTTTAAAATCGCTGGGGAACTCAAAAAGATTCGTATCACCCTTGCCACAAACGAAACACTTCTTTCCCATTATGGAATCTTCGCCAAATAACAAAATCAAAATTAACAACAAAAATAGACAACAATCAAAATTAACAACACAACAACAACACAAAAATAGACAACACTTATAAAATATAACTATTAAATTGTAATTTCACAACACAAACTTCGAATTTGAATTTGTCAAGTTCAAAATTTGACAACTTGGGGACGCCACTGCACGAACATGCATCGGCTACTAGATCGGAACAGTTTTATAAACGGAGTGGAGAGGCCGTATCGGAACGAAGTGGAGATAGATACAGTTGGCCGTGGTTAAAGATGCATTTCGACTTCTACAACCTACTTGATGCACATTAATATCAAAAACAGTATAGAATATCCTTGTTGCAATTGTTTGTATCTTAATTTACTTTTAAAATAGTTGAACAGGATGACAAAATTCACTCAAGTTTAAACGATTACAGGTAAACTATTCTAGCAGAAATAAAGTTAAAAGCACGCGAGTAAGCCACAATTTCTGCCGTCTCTTCCAATTTACTTAACCCGGTTTGATTCTTGAGCATTTGCAATTTGAAAACTTAGTGTTGTTTAATCCTTTAGTCGCAGCCCTCACGCCGGATTATTTATTCACCTGACTTTGAATAAAGAGTGGTAATTAAGACGTAGCTACTTTACATAATTACACTTTGCGAGGAACAATTCGCACGGTTCTGTTTGAAATTTCGGAACACGACAGGAACCGCCCCTTAGACGGCTAGGGCCACAATAAGCGTCGTGCGCTGTACTTTTGATTAATGTCACGTAATGACACGGGAAATGGAGCGAACAAAACGAACAGAAAACAAAACAGGATACAGCATTGTTCTGCTACGGCATCCACGGTAATTCTTGGACTTTCGCCGACGTTTTTAATTGAACGGACGACGATAAAAGCGTCGCGACGAAACAGACTGACCAATAAAATATTTAACGATGCCGTCGACAGACAATTAAATTTGTTGAATGAACAGAGAAAATTAAGAAACATGATACACTCGCACGAACGAAATAATTAAAAAATGTAATTTAGTTCTTTTCCTTGATGTACTAAAATTATATTCGAGTTATACGATCGATTATATTTTTCGGTGGAGTTTTGATCTGATGAGAATTAAAATCGCATCAAGAATGTGTCGGAAAGGAAACTACAACAATGAACAGATTCATTATTCAGAAAGCCAATAAAACATACCCACACGTCAAATGAATAAAATACTTGTCTTATTTAACTTTCGAGTCATAAACTTTTCCTTGCACGAGGTGTCATTTGTGGAAAACTTATAGTTTCATGATCCCACCAGTGGCGTGCTGTACTTTTAATTATCGAGTTTCATGTTGCCCAATAAAGAAATGATAATAGCGGAATTAATTCTTAATATCACGGGAATGCAGTTCGAATATAGCGTGCAATTTTTCTTTTGTAAATTTGTTATAATCATCTTCTTCCATCAAGCACGATACCTGCTGTTTTTTAATCGAAGTTGAAGATTTCTAATTGAGGTAATTAAAACGTGAGGATGTTTCTGCGTTGAATTAGCCTCTAGTCCAAAGTTTGCAAAATTGTTGTGAAGCTTATTCTGAGCCAAAAATATCTTAAAATTATGCTCAAATCTCTGAACACATTCTCGTAAAAAGCAACTTCAACACGATTAACTTATAAACGAACTTGGAATGAACTAAATTTTTCTGATGGAATCTACGATAAGTTTACAATTTATACGTAATATTGCAAACAATCGCTCCTCAATGGTACGATGACCTTGTAATTTAAAGATTATTTTGTACTATGATTGATGACGTCGAATATATCTGGATAATTATTACGTACACGAATATGAAGTTCTTTTTGATTTATTTGCATACAACATGTTCATTGGGAAAACAGAAAGCATTAAAAGACTTGAGTAGAAAGTACGTTATTAATGTCATTTCATAGAAAACAGTAATGAATGAGTAGGGTTCGTGTTTTTTTCTTCATTAATGTAACTGTACATAGAAGTTGACATAAACAGATTGAATCGGTCAATAGAAGTAATCGACTTGCAAAATCTCAATTAGACTTTTTTAAGATTTGAAAGTGGGTTAGAGGGTAGTGATACATTTGATGAAACACCTGTTTAGGCATCCTCTATAGGTACGTGCTGTGGCAACGTTGATTTTGCTGAGCTAATCATAAGAGTGAATCAGCGCAAATGGAATTAGCAGCGTGGTATTTGCCACTAATATGATTATTAATCAATTTGGTTGCACAGAACACAGAACTATCAAATAGAGTAGACCGCATCTAAATTGGCTGCCGGTGAATCCATTTGACTGAAGCCGAATTAAATCAAAAATCATACAAGATTTTAAAATCAGAAGCGCAAAAATTGAAACAATATAAATAAATAAAGTGGAAAAAAAATTAATCGTGTACATACAACGAAATTTCAATTAAAGTGTAAACAACGGGCTAACGCTTTGCTAAACTCCATTAAAAATCCGCTTTATTGTGCCTGTTCTTATTAAACCGTGTTTATTTTACTCTCTCTCCTGTTTCGGTTATGTCCGTCTTCCTCCCTTGTGCCATTAAAAAGACACCTCGAGTGTTGTAATAGTGTTTGGTCAATTGCCAGTTGTTTGCGCAACTACTCCATTTCGACCTTTGATGTCGCCATCAAACGACAATACAGACATATACTGGTAGTTAACACAGATGCAAATAACGGAGCTGTTTTAGTTTTTTTCTTTTCCTATCTCTACATTATGTGTACATACGCGAACATGCTCCATCACAAAGGACATTTTTTGATGATTTATTTTATCCGAGAGCCTTTCATCGAGTTGTGACATTTATTTTGACAGAGCTCCTTGCGTACATATTTATGTTGAGTTAATTGAGAGACTGAGTAAACGTTCGGTCAAAATGTCGATTCTCCCCCTATAAAATAATAAAGCAAAACGAAACCGACGCTCGATCAATTCTCGTGATTAACAGCAAAAATTTCGAAATAATAAACTGGCTTTATCCAAGATTAAATCCTCCGGTTTATTCACTTCGATTCGTTTTTTTTTTCTCATACTCCCGATGACAAATGACAAATGGACAACTTACACCATTAACGAGGAAAAATGATCACACACAAAAGGCTATAGCGTTGAATAAATAATGACTGTCGAACAGGCAGATTGATAATTGCTAAAGTGGATCGGATTGTAGGCTAATGTTCTGCGTCCATTTTGAATTAGCCATTTCACAGGTAGTGTCATCACCGTAAACCACACCACGCATATACCAATATCAAAAGCTATATTTATTGACTCGAAAAAACCTCAACACTTTTTTTCATGTCAACGTACTGAATTACGTAGGCCAAGCAAAGCGTAATGTTTTTGATTTAAAAGATTCCAAAACTGGAAATTAAAGTCACTGCAGATCAGCGGAGGCTTGCGCCTAAATATTTATTTTTACAATAAATGTAATATATGCACTGTTTATCCACAATGCTTTAAACTTAATCAAGTCGCTGTCAGGTCCAACCCTACATCCAAAATTAATCAGTTATTTGCGATTAACCGCTAAAATGTGCAATGAAACATAATGCGGTCCACATTAAACGCGCAACTCTTGTTCGCATTGGTAGCATATGTTCAGGTGTATAACAACCCAAAGCAAACCACAGATTTCCATTTGTTAAAATTACTCGCAAACTGTCCGATGCATAACTTCCACCACCGCAAAAAGAAATCCTCTCAACACGTCAGTACAACCTTAAGAGATAAATAAGTTAATATGTTGCCAGGGTTGAGACGTAAGTTCGTTAATTTTTGTCGCCGTCCGTTAATCAACTTACGTGTTAAATATTGGATGTAAGGAAAATCCGAATAATTTCCTGAAATTCAAACAATTTAAAGTTTCGTTCGAAGGAGAATGCGCCCGAGAAAGGGACCGGCAGACTTTGAAAAAGAAGAAGAAACTGGAACGATGATCTATAATTTAATGTTCGGAAGAAAGACAACGTACGTGTCTTGGCCATCTCCGGGTGGCTTCAATAAATAAAGAGATTTCTCGCCCCGGCGACAAAACTCGAAAAATACACCCCGACACATATATCACAAATCTAAAAAGGGAAGCTTCAATATTTATTCAAAGCTCGCGACTTCTTTCTTCCGCCTTTTAAATAAACGATATCCTCCTCCATGGCACGTTTAAGATATTTTATTGATGATAATAAACGAGGCGAGGTTCTGACACGTTAATCGCAGTATTTTTGCGGCACCCTTCACGACGAATAATAAATACATAGCCATTCACATATCAACATGTTTGATAAATGAACTATTTGAATAGGCCGAGGGTGGTGGAAATGTCGGCATTTTTCAGGTCGTTTCAGTTACGAAATGATACTGACTGAACCCGGAACGAACGGACCTCCTATTCATCATTCTCCGGACTCTAAATTCAATGCCATCTTTATACTGCAAATGACTTACCTGAACACCAGTGATTAATGAGAAGACTTTTAATTGATACGCCAGTTATTGGAAATCGATTTTTGACTCGTCCTTATTTCTTTGATTTGTTTGTTTTCCAGCCGGTCAATTAGACAAAATTCTCGCAACGTAAAATGTTTTTCCTCGAGCGAGCAGAGAAAATACTGAATTATTTTCAAATTGCGCCATGCGAAGACATCTCGAACAAAAAATAGGTCTGACAATGCAATAACCCTGATTGAGGTATTTCAGGACGAATGCACGCCCCTGAAACGAGATTAAGCCCAACTTGCCGCATTTCGCTAACAAACATCGAGGGTGTAACACATCAAATCCAATCAGGGTTTCTTGTATAGGTGCTGAATGGTCTTTAATGAGACAGAGTAATTGGAGGATCAAGCTTTCACAAGACCGGTACACGACTCAAATGTCCTGTTCCCTCCCGTTCGAAAGAATTACACAATTTGATTTGATTGCGGTTTTTAGAAGATTTTAAAAATTGCGGCCCGACTTTGAAAAAGAACTATAAAATAAATAATTTATGGAATAGTGTCGAGTGCGATAACGTGGGCACTCCCGGACGCCGAACGCTCTTTTTACGCCGGCTATAATCCAATTTTACTGCTTCTACCGTGTGCGTATGATGGACAAATCAAATTAATTTCCTTTTAAATTGATTACCTGTTTTCGGTTGTTTTTCCGAACGCTATCTGTATTAATGTTGTTACATTATTAAGGGCCCAATTGGCTCCTTATCCGATCGATTGTTTCCGACATGTAAAGCAAGAAAAAAAATTAGTGTCGGTGTTTCCTCGACATGGATGAACCGCATTAAGATGGATGTTGGCGCTAAATTAAGAACCATTAAGACGCATGTAAAATGATGCTGATCGTTTGCGAAAAATGTACCATAAATCACCATGACCTTAGTAACTTCTTGCCAACATTAGTAGTAATACCATCAAAGCAGGCAGATGTTAAAATTAAATTTTCAATGAAAAATGTGATGGAGGAACATGGAAAAAAATCCAGTTATAAAACAACAAATATATGTTTACCTTCTGTGTAGAAAAGCAGGACACGTAAAAATACGCCTCGAGATAATATTTTAACTGAAATTGGATGAACAGAACAAAAAAGAAAGTAGCAAGCAACAACGGAAGATACACCTACTTGAATAAATACATTTTAGTGTCGTTACATCCACAAAATATTGTTTGTAAACATTTATAAAGATTCTAATTACCCCACTGTGTAGGTACTGTACTGTTATTAAAATAAACGTAGTTACTTTTGTAACAAGTAGGAGTATTTTAAAGCCTCATCCTACTTGTTACGTACAAAACTTTATCTACGACTGCCTAAATTGAAAAATAATTCATTGCCGTAGATAAGAATTTTCAGGTTTGTAGACATTTGTAGACCATTGTTCAAAAATTGAATTCTAAAATAAATGAAATAATTTCAGAATAAGCGTTTATTAAGAATCCGGTTTCATTTTGAACTTTAGTTCATGTTTTCCTGTTATTATTAATGGATCGTGTTTTTCAGTGAAAGCTTTATTTTTTCTCTTGGAAGCGACCTGAAAGGTTGACCTTATCCGTCTGAAAAATGATTCATGAAGTATTAATTTTAATAAAAGTCTGCTCTAGTTCAAACCTCCGTCAACAAGTCGTCAATGTTAAAAAAGGCCAGACCACTTTAAAATTAATATTTTAATAATTAATCAATTCTGACCGAGATAATTAAATAAGGAAGATAAAATTAATAACCCTACAATAAAAACTCTGGGCCCCAAATTAATTAATTAAACATAGAAGTGGACGCTTAATAACTTAATTTCTCAAATTCCTGTCTCACTGAAACGGCACTGGAAAAAAGTAAACCGCGCATTACCTTCCAGACTTTAATTAAAAAAAACAAATTCCGGTACATAATAACCCGGAATCACGCCAGAAGCCACAACTAGACGAAGATAAATGACATCGCCCCGATCACAGATTATCGGACCACCTGTCAGACGGCGGCGGATACAGAACAACCCCATTCTAAATCACCGGTAAAGCAGAGCGGTAGCATCTGCCCACTACGTGTACGTCTGCCGTTACGTCGGAGAGGTTTTTTTTCCACGTGGAGTCGCCCCTTAATTGATATATGGCACTGCAGGGACGTTGACGGTGCCGCACCGGAACTCTCTCTTTCCTGCTATTGATCTCACCGTAACTTGTTTGTTCGTCCTTTGACATTCTGGAAGCGGCCCTCGACATATTTTACAAAATACACGGTCTTTATGAACACCAGTTGAACATAACTCCGACATTTTGGGAAAGAGCCTGTTGCTCCCAGATTTATTTGAAAAAAATTAAATAATGTGCCTTGAAAAGCATAAATAATAAATTGCTTCTTTAAATTCTGTTTTATTCTGTAGAATAAAGTAAAGGCTTTTTTGGTTTTCTTTAAAATTAATTGCTATAATCGCTGCGCAAATATTTTCTTCACGTAGTGAAATAATTCCGAAAGAGCAAGCTGTAGGAAGGTTCCAGAAAATTATAACATTTTTCTCGTGAAGATGAATGTGTCACATTTTTCACCACTCTCTTTGTCTTAAGCTTCATCCACTATCATCGCATTCATTCCATCAAAGTTATCAGTGAAATTTGGGTAGCACGCGGTTTTTCGACGCATATTTTTAAGCCAACATCATAAATCTATTTGGAGAAAACTCCGGCCGATCTCATTCATCATACGAACCTTGCAAATGATAGGGCAGGTAATAAACGCTTCCTAATAAAACTTGTTTTCTTACGGCGAAGACTGAGTAGGCCATTATACGCTCCGAAATTAAATTCAAACAACCCCAATATGTTTCCGCGAAAATACTCTAAAGAAAAATCGACGTATCAATCGTAAATCGGACGTATCTAGATTAAGCGGAGATAATCGCCTTTTTCTACGACGATTTGTTTCGATCTCAGGGCGCCGCCCTAGTCGTTGTAACATCTCTGTTCTTGCAGAGAGGACCATAAAATCGTTTCGCAATATGGAAATGGTCGCAGATACATATATGCACATAAAATTAATCGTAAAAATCGCACAATGTAATGATACGTTCGGTGCTAAAATGTAAATTTTCCCATGGAATATACGAAGAGACAAAGAGAAGAGTAGATGGGATCGTAAAAGTCCAGATGGTCTACATCATGAAATCATGATGGCGAACGGCAATTTCCTATTAAAAATCGTTTTTTAAAAATGCCATCCGACGTAACGGTTGCAATGCTTTTGCAACTTTATAACCCTTCGGAGTCCGCGGTCCGCACATAAAATTGTCATCCAGTTTACCTTGTCTTCACAAATAACGACCGCACATACAGTGATAAAACACAATGGAAACACTCAACGGCGACACTACAAGAAATTTAATACGAGTCTTTGTAGAACGAAACAATCGCAACGTTTAGAAGATTCCATTGAAAGAGATAAAACATGTCGGACGTTAAGGGACTCGAAACGACAAAACTGTTCGTTATTTGGCAACGAATCAATCATGTGTAATCAAAGAAAACGAAAATTTTTCCTCGCTGGTGATTTTTGGCTCGTTTTCGGTGCGAGTTTTGTCTTAATTCGGCGGCAAAGTGCAAGGAGGTAATTGGCCGCTTGTAAATGGATCGCTTGTCTAAAACTCGCTCCGAGACAAAAGGGTTCTATCTTGCCAGCCGAGTCTCCCGCTAATTACATGAAGAAACCATTGTTGCGTAAGGGTTTGTTCGTCTCTGTTCGGGGAACAATTACCCAATTACCTTGCTGCTTGCTCTTATTCTAGACACACACTAACGGAATTCCCCGCTATTTTCTAATTTTAATTCAGACTTTTGGCGAAGAATCCGAAAATTAGAGGTAGAACCTTGTTTCTATCCGAAACTAATTGTCACATCAGTTGGATGTTCCGACTGCTGCTTGAATATTTCATGACCGATGTGTATACGGCTTGTTGAGCAAACGTTAAAAAGGAAACTACTCGAACTCTTTAATAATTCATCGAAGGATCCTCGGTAATAGCCTCCTCACTCATTACGCTCATTAATGGGGTCCTTTTGATCTTACAGTTCCAGACAACTTGCGAAAATATTTACGTTTTTAATTCAATTTGTCTTTGCGTTGTCGGGGATTGACGACTGACCGACCTTTCGGTTAAACGGATTTCTCAAGAGACGAACTCGAACGACCGCTTAAAATGCCCCATTAGGTATTACGACTTAGAAGTTTTTATTATATGTTCGTTTACGTTTATAATTTTTAGCTCAATTTCGACCCGAGATTAACTTCATGAAGAAACATTATCCATCAAAACATTAATTATTCACGTTATTTTATATCTCCTTTCGCGAGATCCCAAAGAAAATTAAATTTTTGACTTGAATTAATTTAAAGCGATTTGTTTGTACAGTTTACATTAACTTTATTTTTCCCCTCTTTCACTAGACTATGTCCTTTGCATTTTCCTCGAATTATTCACCTAAAACACGTAAATGTTGAATAATTTAAATTGCCAAGTTTTGTTATAGAAATGATTTTCCGTCTTAGGAATTTATATTTTCAGCGCGTGCCTTATACTTTCTTCAAATAATGTCTGTCATCACAACTGCATCGGATATGCAGTAATTGCTCCTGTTCTCATCGCTCATATTTCTTGTTTTAGCTTGGTAAATAGCTATAATATATGAGACTGCTTGTCTTGTTTGAGTGTATTATTTCTTTCTTGCTAGTGTTTAATTTCTTCATTTGTTTACTCCCTAGAGTTAATTTGTTTTCATATATTTCCATCTTTAATTTCAAGTTGATTGATTTCCTCATACAGTCATTCCTTGCAATTCTGAGCAGAAAAACAAATTGTTGCTTTCAGTTTATATAGCACAGTGCCAAGCAACAATGTTGTATTTACTCTTTGTAGTTGCTTAAAGGCATACTTCGATATTCTTTATATTCTTTACGATCAGGTCATTCGATAAATTAACTAACGCTAGAAGCATCAATTTTTATCTTTACCCTTAAATAAAGGCTTCGATAAACCCTTCAAACCGTGTCCGCTAATCGTGTCTTCGTATTTCCAGCCACAAATACACTAAATTTTCGATTACCGGAAAATTGTGTCGCTACTCAAGATAAATCGGATCCGTTCGGGATTTTATTAGTTTAGATAGGAAATGTTATATTTTATTGACCAACGTCTATATTTGGACTTTACTTAGTTTATTGTAAGTTTTCTCTTCTTCGTGCTTCTTGTTTTGGATCGAATTTGGCGTTTGCAATTTCACAAATTCACTTAGAAAGAAAACCACTAAAGTGAATCTATACAAAGAGGCAATAAAGGAAGTATATCGTACTTGGTGAAGACAATTCACTGTATAGACACTATCCAGACAAACGCAAATCAATTGTTATGAAAACACAAATATTAAAAGTTGTAGCTATATACAATACCCCATACTTGGAAACTGTTTCCTTGTCTGAGTAAAATATTAGTTTTCTTTTCAATAATAGATATTAGGTATACTTTTACTTCTAGCACAAATCAAGATAAAATTGAATAACATGGTTTATAAAACGAAATATTTTTATAAACGTTTTCAAGTTATTGATCTGTTCAAAAGGGGAGCATTATGTGATTGCGTTCGTTGATTAAGGTGAAACATAAAAATTCCATGAAAAATTTAGATAATATCTAAACAATACGATGCAAAGCGTTTTGAAAAAACACAAGCCTCGCTTTCATTTCGCAATTAATTAGGTGGGGTTTTATTCTCGGAATTGATTGTCGTTCCACTAAAAGTAGAGAATATCTTGTAATTGTCATACAAAATTACGTATAAATTACAGTCATGTTGATAACGGCCATTCATTTTTACTACAATATGGCATGAATAGGTATAAAGCTGTAAAGATAGCATCTATAAGGGCCAAATGTGTACATCATAAAACGAGAAAACTAACAAGAAGTGCTCGTAAAAATATGAAAACATTTTTGGAACAAAGATTTTAATCACGCTTTTGTCGCAAGAATAAAATCTGGAAGAAAAAAATTAAAAGTTAGGTATGTGCTAAAATAGCTCTAAAGGTGAAAAAAAAACAATTTTGAAAAAATGTGGGAAGGGTTTGGAATATTCATTTGATGAATCGCGTGATCTCCTCATTAAGTAAACACAGAGTACCTGTAATATGGTTCAGTTCACCGGGACGGTAATAATTCCGGGAATCAATTAGAAGCAGCTAATGCTAATGTGTTTCTAGGTAGTGCATTATGGCACCGAACAGAGCTAATAAATATGCCCATATTCTCGATGAAATGGCGTGCTCCGAAATTACCGCCATCGTTATTATGCGCACTATACGCCGTAATGCAAATAAAGTATTATTAGTATTGGAATACCTAACGGCAATATCGTAATTTGTTTCACAAGGAAGAAAAACGAACCCAACAGTTTATCAGTATCACTTAAATAGAGAAGAACTTATTTCTGTTTTGTGAAAACACATTTCTTGAATAATTCATCAGTCCACTAATAAGCGCATCAATATCGACAATAATGTTGTAGTTGTGCAGGCCTGAATGAATATGATAACGACATTCTATATATCCTAATAAATGATTACAATGCTCAGCAGAAGTTGGTAATGCCGATATTGTAGTATGGCAGGCGTTGGGGCGGCTGTATAATCCAATTAAAATCGGTCGCGCGGGAGCCATGTATGACTGTTATCTACCTAAGCTACAAACCATTAATAATTTGCACATTTAATGTTGGATAAACTGAGCCCGAAATCGCACCAACAACACCTCCGTTGCACAAAATTCTGATTAGCAACGAAATCAACTATCGATTTAGAAAACTAAATTCAAGACCCGGTAGAAAACGATATATAAACAAATTCTAATTAATGACATGGTGAATAAGAGGAAGAAGGAAAAGTGGATAAAGAGATAAAGTCATTATAGGAAAACACAAATCTCTGCAGCGAATTTTATTCTTCGGCTGCTAAAAACAACGTCCTTAATTAGAATTGGATTCAGGAACAAGTTGAGATAATTACTCAGACAGCAATTAAATGCCTATACAAAATTATTTTAATTCAGAGTTTAATTTCCGACGAAAGAGTCGTATGGATGGCGCTCCGGACCCGTTCACACATAGCTAATTCGACAATCTCGCTGTAGGCAAATCTAAATGAAAAATCTGAAACCGAGTTTTTATTAAACTTAATTAACATCCATTTAGCGGGAGTTATATAGATTTTTATTAGACAAAGTGGAAAAAGCCGTCCCAACATCTTTTTTCTCTTCTCCGTTTTTATCTCAAGCAGAAAGATGCTCTCCTTGGGATTGGTAACAAAAACACGTAAAATTGTTGTTTGCCGAGGCGCACTAAAACAATCCGACGACTGAAATTGTATACATAATACGCCCAGAGATAAGCACATCAAAAAAGCTTCCGTTAAGCTGCATACATAGAGGTGGAACAAAAACTGGCCGTTGCAACAGTTGCTCTTGCTGAAAACTATCGTTGCCGTAAAGAATATTAATAACGAAATTTGCTAAGCTTTTTTCTTTGAGGCTCAACTACGTGAATTTTCACGACGACTGAAAGATTAATGGCGTCGTTGTCAAACAGCCATTTTTAATATGCATCGTACATTTCACGGTTCACCGACTGCGACCGTCATTCTACAAAGTAGGAAAACATTGCGCTGTCGCTCTTATTGAGACGTCGATGTGGTGCAGAATTAAATACAGAAGGAAAAATGTCCAAGAAGCGTTATCGTAATCAGAGGCCAACGCAGGGAAGATACATCAATAATCTAATGAAAACGTTTTGTCCAACTAATGCAGACAGGAGATAATATCAGACTTTTTTCGGGTTCCATAGGAGAAAGAAAGACGATTTGCGGCACTCGAGTCGTTTGAAACTCATCATAACCTCAATAATAAATGACAGTCATTTTTGTCGCTCTTGTCTAACAATAAGGCATTTGTTGGGACGAAAACGTATCATCAGCACGATGGAATTTCTGCTGATATAACACCCAGTGAGGATTTCTCATGTTTAGAAACTTTGTGACATGTAATCATGAAGTTGTGACAAAATTTTTGCCTCCATAAAAATGAATTAATGAATTGTATTAGATTAGAGTTTTTTTGTAAGTTATGTCGATTGTGAAAAATTCTTAAAAGCCAATAAAAAACGATTATTCTCTTCACCATTACTGAAAGACCTTTTTACGATAGTCTGAATGCGCCAGTGCCTATATTTTTGTGGCATCATAAAACGCTGACTTACCTAAAGGTATAAAATATCGATAACAATTTTTTTTTATATCACAACTGTGTCGCTCCTACTATTAAGTGGAATTTTTATGTAAGCCCAAGTTTATTGTTTGCGTTAACATCTGTCACAATTTAAAATATCGATGGCGAAGCGTAAACTAATAATGATCTATTGTTTATGCAACTTCCGCATGAATATTGATGCAGAAATCAAATTGCAATTAATTACGATCGGTAAACGCGGACAACATCGAAAACATGTCAATCAACATTTCACGGTTTGTGTAATGAGTAATAATAAGCTTTTATTGCGACAATCATCGAGTGCCCCATCAAACTCGACTCTTTGTACAAAACAAAATTGTTTAATTGATGTGAAAACAAACAAACTTTGGTCGCTGAACTGCCCCGCGAAAAGTAATAATAATAACCTCGTTAATCGACAATAATGTCGATCGGTCTTTGATTATTTCGCAAATCGGCCGGAATCCTATTTTCATTTTAATTAATTTCACCCTGCACGTTTCCATTTGCATGTAAAGTGCCAGTGGTGTAGTTGTTTTCGTCATTATATGCCGTGTACTACTGCCGCTTCCCAAATAAATATAATAAAAAAAGTAATCAAACAGATTTATGAAGACTTTACCAACGGTCATTACGCATTCGTAATTGTCTTCGTATCTTGAAAATAAAATGGTGATGAGGTGAGTTAGTGTAGTGATGTCGAAATGTGGCCCAACCATGCGACTCGTGTTGAGTGGCTCTTGAATAATGGAAAAAACTCACACAAAAAAGCGTGTAGACAATTACCCTCCTGCTATGATAATTAAAGAGACGCCATTCGACGGCCACGATAGGTGCCATATTGGAAATTTATTCACCCCACTAATGAGGTTTCCAACTAAAACTTTAATTAACAAAAAGAAATGTATGTACTTTAGATTTTCCTTTCAAAACTACTCCTCTGTTAATAATGGTTTGGTGAGTTCTGCTGTAATTTGTACTTTTTATTAAGTTTTATTTCAGTGTGGTTTAAAAGTATTTATTTTATCTCCTAGCCAAGAATTAAAAAATAATAATAAATCAAGGGGAGGAGTGTTTTAATGCGTATCCTTTAGAGTTATGTTTGGGTTTATTAGTAGAAGTTAAAGATTGCATTAAAAACTAGCTTTTTAAATGTCACAGCAGGGAACAATAAAAAGCTAGTTTCCAATGCAATCTTTTACTTCCGCTAATAAACCCAAAAATAATAAATCAAATTAAAGATTTAATTAAAAAAAATAATGTGATGAATCTTAAGAATATAAATAGATTTTTAAACTCAGCAAAGTACAAAAGCTCTAAACCAGTATTTGAAACGATCCGTGAAATCTCCTAGTACTATCTAAAAAAGTCTTATCCAACAATCAGTTATTATTTTTGTATACTTACTAAAAGTAACCAAACATAACATAAGTTAGGCTACAAAATATTCCAGATATCTTTTCTAATAGAAAATACGAATAATAATATTTTCCGTTGATCGTTTATTAATAGGCTTTAATAATAAATCATGCACTATTGCCCCTATTAATACTTCTCCAATAATTAATTAATACCCCATTGCGATAACTCATTTATTGTAAGAATCAAATACTAAAAATAAAAAACTGCATTTTTAGCTTACATCGTTTTATTCTATTATTGCGATTTTGAGTTACTGTAGCGAAGTTAATTTAGCGTTTATTTTCCTTCAGTTTTATCACGAGGTTTTTAACTTAGTGTAAGTGAAAAATGGTGGAGGCGCCGGGCAAAAAAAAATAAACAATATTTTTTTTAGCATTTATATGCTTTTTGAAAATAGTTTGTTGCTTTAGATTCACTATTTGGGTTGTTCGTTATTGTTTTGTTTTTGTTTAGACAATACATCAAAAACCGAAACAAACCTATCCAAAATGATTATGTTTGTTCAAGGACTGTTTAAGTCGTTAAAAGCCAATATTTAGTTAGTGGATAATTTTGTTAAAAAAATTGTCCATTATAAAGTTAAGATTAGAAAAATTTCGATCAGACAAAAAGCACATGTGATTGAGTAACCCCTTAAAAACTAATTTTTCCTAAATTTGATGTTTATGCCCGACCATACTTTATCCTTATCATCACTGTGGGCCATTGTGCTCGGACGTAAATCACATTTTTTCAGGATTTTCATTTTGACGTTGCACCGAAAAAAAATAACTGACCCGTCCAATTGCGTTTCGTTTGGAAACTGATTGCTTTTTTCCCTCGTCAATTTTTTCGTTCCCAAAAACGAACCGATAAAAGCAATTTTGTCTGGGATGAGAGTAATTGGTCGTTTCGAATTCGACAGTACCGCCGCGATTAATTTTTGTTTTGTGCTAAGTGAAACAACATAAGTAATTCGAGTAATTGACCTAATTAAGCTCTTCGTATCCGATGCAATCCGGCGTTTCCGGTCACGTAACGCCGTCCTCGCCGCAATGAAATAAAACATATAATAGACGCAACCGCCCCAGATCCGGGGGCGGTTTTTGAAACACTCGTTTTGTCTCGTGTCCTGGTGCTAACTAACTCAAGCGTTCGTCGGTTAAAATTCCGGAAACGCGCGCCTTCTCTGACCGCAGGCTAATGTGGACGTTATGATGCGAACGGACGGTCTGCTTTCGAAATATGAGAGCCGCAGGACGTGCGTATAGGACGCCGCCCTCAGCGGACCGCCTACTTTGCATATCTTGCCCATTTCAATAAACTTATTCACGAAATCGGCCCTCAATACCCTCCAAACCGGCGAATAATAGAGCAATTTCTAACAATAGAAGAAGTCGAAGATCATTTCGGATCAGTACAACGTTCCAATATACAACACGACCGAAAATATTCCCTTTGTTGCCGTCCGATGCACCCGACTTATCAGCACTTGCATTGTACGCGAAGCAACTGCAAATAAAACCAGCAACATGCGTCTTTTCCACATCTACCGTACGAGTATGAGCAAATAAATGATACTTAATTCGACGTTGAAAAAAAAATCTGGCTCTCTCCAATTTTTGTAAATCGAGCAAAAATTCCAGTTCTCTTTTCCAAAGTCAAGTAGAATGACAAAATACGAAAATTGTTATTTATTACAGTAGATATACAGTATGTTAGGAAATAGTTTAGCATTTTAAAGTGCATGAAACGTTGTAGAAAAGCAAGAAATGAATTTTTCAAAATTTTATGAATCGAATAAGAGCAGAAACACTGTCGCAAAAAGACTATTATACAAGGTCGCCGAAAAGTATGGATACAGTTATATTATAAAAACTGTTTATCAAAACGTATTGAAATTTCGTATATGCTTAAAAGTACATATTTAAATTCTATCGCCTTAGATGTTTAACAAACTTCTATCTCCATTTGTTCTGGGGATACAAGGCTAACTTGATTTTTTTAAATGGCAAGAAGGGTCAAATGTAATATACTATTTAAGAAAATCATTTTCTTCTAAGTTTTATGCAACACAAAATCGATAATCGAAAATTATCGAACTAATTAAATTTTGACCAAAAAATAAGTAAACTGTTTCCCAAATTTCAACGTGCTCTGCAAAAGCGTTGTGAAAATATTTAGTTGTATAAATACTTTTTAGCAATCCTGTATTAGCCTAAAATAAATAAATAATTCTCGCGGCAACAACAATTACACGACAGCTGAATTATTTGCCTTACTACGTTCGACAAAATAAACGTTCAGCTTCGCCACATAAACTATCACTTTTACTCCAACAATTGTTAAAAATTTTGTGTATGTATGAATATATTGGATTAGAGCAGACACAGTGTCAGCGGCGTGGTGGCAAATGTAATATACTATTTAAGAAAATCATTTTCTTCTAAGTTTTATGCAACACAAAATCGATAATCGAAAATTATCGAACTAATTAAATTTTGACCAAAAAATAAGTAAACTGTTTCCCAAATTTCAACGTGCTCTGCAAAAGCGTTGTGAAAATATTTAGTTGTATAAATACTTTTTAGCAATCCTGTATTAGCCTAAAATAAATAAATAATTCTCGCGGCAACAACAATTACACGACAGCTGAATTATTTGCCTTACTACGTTCGACAAAATAAACGTTCAGCTTCGCCACATAAACTATCACTTTTACTCCAACAATTGTTAAAAATTTTGTGTATGTATGAATATATTGGATTAGAGCAGACACAGTGTCAGCGGCGTGGTGGCGTAGTGACGTAAGGTCCCGCTTTCCGTCAGGTAAGTCCGGGGTTCGAACCCCGTTAAAATTTGCAATTTTTCTCTTTTCTCTCTATTCTCAATTTTCAAATTCAAATACTAACAATTTAAATAAATGTTAAAAGATGGCGAGTACACAAGAGCGCAAAATTTAAAACATGTACTTACATTAGTAAAAGTAAAACAAAAAGATAAGTTAAATGAAATATAAAGAAAAGGTAAGCGTGACAACATCAAAATGTGTAATAAAAATAAAGAGATAAATGAAAAACACTGTATTACTTTTCTCTAATGCAATTCAAATAAATGTTAAAAGATGACACATAAAAGCTTTCAAACATACATACATAAGTGTCTAAAAGAAACGTTGAAAGATTTCTAGGGAGAATTCCTTAAGTTAAAATTAAAATCTATGAACCCATGTCCAGATATCCCTGAGACAGCTAGAGCCTCTTAAAAATGGCGAGTAAAAGGCTTTTTTTATCAATTATCGCAGTAACCGGTAAACATAAATTTACAAAAGTTTGCATCTGGAATAACATTGAACATAACACTGAATCTATTGATGATATCAAAAATTGTGTATACGAATTATGGGGGCGGAAACACCACATATTTTATTCACTCCATATAATGCCTTATTTTCTAATATCCTTCTATTTGGTGTTTTGTCCATAAGTAAATATTGATCGAGAAAATCTAAGCTAAAACATTCTGTACATTTCAAAAGCAGAAAGAACTTAATGAGAAGAAAAGTCAAGGATAACAAAATAACATTACTGTATCAACGTGTAAACGCTTTTCAAAAGACTTTCTAGACTTGATCCCTAAGTACTGATTCAGCCCGATAAGAGATAGTATTATTCCAGATGTATCTCCCCTACATCGTAACTTATTTTATATACGCGATGATGCGTCAAAAATATGTTGCCCGATAACTCCACCTCTCTCACTCCAATGATTTCAACATATTAAGCTATACTCACGTAAAATCTTTAATTAAGTAAAAAGAAAACATAAGGGAGTCACTGGCACGTTTTTTGGTTTGTTGTGTTTCATTCAGACGTGATATGCTCGAACAGACCAATAGATGAGCGACAGACAGACAAAGAGAGATAAATCCTGAGAGACACAGATTACAGGATCAACGTTGCTCCTGTTGGATGCTGCAAGATTAATGACGCAACGCTTCGGGACATCTTGACATCGCAACGTCACGTAGAACAAACGCACCACTATAAAAAATCCATACGATGTGACACGGAGAAGACTTCACGTGCCATCCGGTGAGATTTTTCAAACGTACTGACCATGGTATAGATTCCAACATTAACAAAAAAGAGATATCAGTATTAAGACTCCCAAAGTGTATATACAATAATCCTGCAAAGTGATAAATGATAACGCTTCTAGATAAACTCGGTTTAGCGACGTGGAATCACGTATTTTTAGGCAATTAGACAACGTGACGAAAAAGCAAAAAACCTCATGCCGACAAAAGGACGACAAATAATAAATTAGTGTGTAATGTAGAGTGAAGGAAGCGGTAATAAAGCAAGCAATAGGCTCGAGGGAGGAAAGCGAGGGTGCTGCCGCGTCCGTAAGTGAAATGAATGACGACCACTGAACCGCAGATATTAAACTGTAACCTCCAGCCACACGCCAAATAAAGTACACTTAATGCTCCCGGGAGTCCGCAGCGGACCTCTTCATTTCGAGTTGCTCGTATAAATACATGAAAATGCACTAATAATACGGCAGGTGCATCTGCCCTCCGAGCTTGAAGAAATAAAAAACCAACGTTTTGACCGGATAAAAGAGGACACTCGTCTATTTCCCAGCCATAGAGAAGGCGTCGGCAGATGACGCTTTGTCGTCTGAAACACCCATTTTCTTGCTTTCCCTCGAGGAATAGTTCCGAAGCCTCTTTAATCTTGTTTCAGCAAGCTACCTCACAAAATCCATTCTTTTATATCATTTTTATCTCTTCAATTTCTCATTATCAATATATATATATATCTGATATTTCCTTCAGTGATTCTTGCTCGATTTCCAAGAGAAACTCGTAAAACTTCGCTTGACGTGATGAATGAAACATGCGAAGTGTTAGAACGCCAACTTCATCTGTCTCAAAATCTGATACTTATGACCAAATTTAGATTACCCAAAATCGTGGTGAAATGCCAATCTTGCGCGAGATTAACTTTTGAATTTTATATTGCCAACTTCGAATATACAAATTTGTATAAAACAATTCGCAACATCTGTCGCACAACGACGTTGTGCGGACTTATTACCCTCGGGATGGATTTACGAGAGACGGCAGCCTTAACGATATGCAGAAACCTTGTTAAAATAATCTAAATAGCCTTTTAATTGACTCTATTAAAACCGAGCAAGTTGCCTCGAATCAGAAACCTAACTGAGCTTCCTGACAATGACAAAATCCAATCCTTACTTTAGACCATCCAGAAAACAGTCTTATGTAAAATGACAGGCGAGGGAAAAGCGGCTTGTTTTGCTCGAATAATTAACAGAGGAAAGATAACATTATAGCGACGACTTGGAATTAATTTCTGTTTACAATTACAACAGACATGTGAATATTTAAAAATGTAATTGTAACAGAAATTACTTTAAAACAAATACAACAAAAATCAAAAAAATTGTATCTTTTGTCTCTAAAAGCAACAAAGGGAAAGTCACTAATAGCCGCTCAATTATCCGATCAGAACAACAAAAGAAAAAAACGAAATAGACCTACTTTTTCGGAAGAATTTTCTAATTTGAGTTTACCGTTTGAATCTCACCAAAAACTAAATCTGATTTTCCTAAATTTATTAATGCACCATATACATATAAAAGTACAGCCGCTATGTTAAAAAATGCGGAAACAGTGTTTTAAAGGATGTAAATACATAAATATTGATGAAATTCCAATTACTCGTTTCGGCAGAAACCACCATTGTTGATGCTTTTGTAAGTGTTACATGTACAAATCAGCGCAAAAAGCGAATACAGGTTTCCGCGTTTTTCACAAAACTGGCACTATTGTCGATTGTCTGAAACTGAATAGGGCTGTAAAACGAACTTTTCTATGCGAATTATCTAGACCTAGCTAATGGCTACAATAAGTCAACGACTTTTGTTCCGGTTTATTTGTTAAAGCAATAAAAAGCAAAGTCAATTGCAATTTGTGTTGGCTCGTTCTAAACGAATACGTAAGAATCGATAAATTTAGTTGATCAAACTACCAAGAAAATCATCTCCGACGCCTTTTGCAATTTACACCAATGAAAACGATCGAGATGTACGAGCGGTTGTTCGTCAGGTGTCAAAAAACGAGGTCGTTTCGAACATTTCCAATATTAGAAAAATCTCGACGTAGGAACGTTGACCTCACTCGCTGGTATATTAGCCCCATTTCAACAAAATCCACATGAATTATGCGACTCAACTGACAACAATGCAATGCATCGAAGTTTTCGTTGGGCCTTTACGTGTTATTTACGGTATTTGGACGTTGATGCAAAATGTGACGCATAATCCCACTGCGAAAACGATCCAGAGTATTGTGTAGATATGTGACGTGGCATGCCTGCAACTGTATCCCAGTTACATGCATAAATTCATGAATTTGAACGAGAACACATCAGCGACATCTGGATAGCAACGACTGATCACTGCCACTATTCGGGTGAGTGTGTGTGCCAAAAAAGATCAAGCTGGATTGTGCGTGTGCATCATCTAAAGCCGCTCAGAAAAAACTGCATGCAGTGCATTGAAAAATTAAAACAACAAAATAAAAACAAATAAAAGACATAATATAAGATTTCTTCGAAGAGCATTCGCAAAAAGGCGCACATACCTTCGTCCGTTTCTAAAGTGATATTATGGCAATTGGTGAAATATCCTATAATAGAAGGCACAATGTAAGTTTTCGCCAAGACAACTTTCATCTAAACATATACAGCAACAGAAAATAAAGTGGGGGACTGGTGGGAGCGAAATAACGGTGTTACTACTCGACGTGTTGATTCAAACTTTAATAACTATTTCAGCACGGCTTCGAGCAAAAATTACCAAAAGAAACAAGTATTGCAGTAAACTCACGTTTTAAATTCCAAGTCACGTTACAAACACATAAATTAAAAATTTTATCAGTTTAGTTTTTAGAACATACATGAAGTAGTTGTACCAGATTTAAAAAACAACCAATAGAACGCTAAATCAAGACGTCATACGCTATTGATTGGCAAAGGTTGGTGCAGATGATTGTTGTTTTTAACGCAAACAAAAAACACGCACATTGCGTTCCATTTTCCCTCCTTGTGTACCATCCGATTATTTGTGTATAGTTTGTATAGTATGATTTTCAGGCCGAAAAGGAAAGAAACTGTAGATCCCTTTCTTTATTGATGAACCCATGTCAACCTTCCGGGACAGTTTACCACTTCTGGAAATAAAGGAGAAGCCGGTATGTCAGATCGATAAGACTTCTTATACTCCTTCCAATTCTTTCATTTCGTATTATGTAGTTGATGTTGTAAGTAAAACCGCTTTGTACTAATATCACGGAAATAAAACAGTTACATGTTCCGTTATCCTCCTGCATAAGGAAACGGTGAGATATCTGGAATAAAGTGAAACAATGTGGCGCAGCCATCCGAAGGAACGATTCCATCGGGAATGGCCTCGTTGGGTGCGGATTTCGGTCCAGAATCCGGCCGTTACCATAATCGTACGCTATTCTTGCATAAGAACACAAACGTCTTTTGTTTGGCGCATCTAATTAATCCAAGACTATCGTCAATTAAATAACGAGACGCGCATCCGCCGATAAGCCCGAGTTTATTTACTAAATAACTTCAAACACAAATAGCAACGTGACCTGAGACACTGTACAAACATTTATATAGAAATTAGCTCCCGGGTGGAAGCGAGAGAGACAGTGGGCAAGGTACAATAGGTTTTTATCATCAATGACAACATGTCACAAGCTTTGTAAATACGTCACCGGAATCGGGGGACAATGACAATATCGCGGCTGGATTAGACGACTGTAATTTCGTATTAATTGGACAGCTCCCGGTTATACTTCAGTTAACAGAGAGAATTAATTTAGTCAATTAGCTAATCTAGCCATCCATCAAGCGCACGATGAGGTGGAGGCGGTGTAGTTGCTTAGGGACCTCGTTGCGTATTTGAAACCTTCGCACACCTGAAGAACGTTGTGCGATAACAATCCCCTAACGATATGTGAAACCTAATAACGACGAGCAACTTCCACTAATTGTTACTTTGAAAAAAAATATATAAAAGAAGTATATATGAAACATGATCGAAACGAAGCAAAAAACGAACATCTTACAAAAATAACGAGTAGACTAGTCAGGATAACTGGATAAGTGTTTACCTCAAAAGCATGAGTTGGAAAACATGATTTGGAATGACGGGGAAATTTAAAAGAGACGCAAATATAATAACTGGCGCAGCTCTGACCAACCTTGCTAGTATCAAACATAAAAAAGTGGAATATCATATTCCAGAAAAGAAAATTGTAGAACCGGTTAACAACTCGGAAATGAATTCAAAACAAATTTACTGAAGTGTTCCAATTAAAGAAGTGCTTTTCAGGAAAAAAATATCTCGGGAAAGCAAAATTCATATTAAAAGACATACTAACGGATAAAATGTCCACCAATCTGTATAATGCTGTGGCTGAGTACAAGTATACAACAACGTTGTATTCTGTAAAAGACTCATTATTCCTGTTGAACGAACACTGCAAATGTTAATAAACACCCGTGAAACACATTCTCAGACAAAGTAGAAGGGTGTGCCGACAACAGAAGCGGATTAACTAGAGCACGTATTCGTGCTACCATGAAGTAGTATTATTATATAAACAAAAAATGTAACCACGGTTAAGGGAGTATATGATGCAGTTTATTAAGTCGAGAGAGAAGAGACAATGAAATACACAACATCCTATGAAAGAATGTCAGCTGCAGGCGTTAATTAAGCAAGACAAGTAAGTGTGACAGAACAACGTAGCAGGAATGTTTACACAAAAACGTCCTGCAGGTAAGGAAAAATAGCCGTCTCGCCTAAACTTTGTTAAAATAAAATGTGATTGACGAATTTAATTGACGTGTCCCTGTTGGTGTCTTCTTTGTTGGTTACCTCCTGCAGCACATATTCGTCGAATATTCTCACAATACCGAAATTTAATTAAGCCGGGTCGTGCCACTAATACGACGTGTACGTAGCGTATTAAGTGAGGTTTGTGTGGATGTGTAGGGGAGCGTATCAGGCATAGACGCATAAAAACGGATATTAATATCTCTAGGAGGCGACAACCTACAGGGCCGTTGTTAGAGGGAAGAACAAGCATTATTACATGTGAGCGTGTGTTGTAGTTTGATTTACGCCCGTCGATGTATTGTGTGGAGTGAATACTGCAATTACACGAAAGACGGACGCAGCACGCCCTGTTGTTCCGAACCGTGTTACGCGCTCCGGGCGTCCCGACGCCGCATTTCCTTGCTGGCCAGCCTCATTATCGGCATCATTGTCATCTAACGGAACGACAACAAACACTATGTAAAATAATACTCGACGTCTAATTAAAATTGACGAAAAAATCGATGGGAGAAATGCAGTCATCCAAAAGTCGCAAAACGAAACTCGATAATAAACACTCTCTTGGAAGCAGTTAGAGAAATAATGCGGAACCCAGAACAGCACTATAGTACGACTGTAATCCGCTGCGGCTTTGCTTAACACGACGTTCAAGAATGTACAGAATCCATTGTTACATCGCACTACTCTACTCTAACCCGGCTTAGCGGTCAGTTTGTAAAGTTGACACTCAAAAAGACGTTAAGCCTGTCATTCTTCGTTCGCCAAGAAATCTAAGCAGTGCTTTTTTCACACCAGTTACTATGCAAAATAAACGCAACTTGAATTTCTCTCATCACATAGTTCTTGCTCGGTTGCGTCCTGCTAGGTCAGTTTGTCAGATAATATGCTAATAACTCCGTTGCTTGCGCTGTTTTGTCAAAACCCCAGTCATCACAATTCACGCACAATCCTCCACAAATCAAATCCAAGCCAACAGCCGACCCCAACGTAAAACATGCAACAGACACGGTGGTTCCTAAGAATCCGTTAAATAGGTAACATATTTCATTTTAAATTTCCAAAACAACGTTGCATTAGTATTAGTATTTTATTAATTCCTTCATTCATTTCTAAATTCTGTAGTAGAAAAAACTTAAAACTCAGTCGAGTGAAGTAAATCTCTTGCTGTGGTACCTCTGAGATTATTAAAAAAAAAAGTAAGAAAAATCATAGCTGCTACTTCCTTTTATACAAAACTCATAAATCCCATTTTATGTTTGAAATTAAAGATTTGTTACAGAAAATTTCGTTTGTTGCGTCTGATGCAATTTGCATATACTATAATAACATAATTTCTTAAATGTACAAGTTTTAGATGATCATATTAAATGTAACAAAACAATTTTATAGGTATTTCATTTGAAAAGTTTAAAACAAGGCGACACGAAGCACTAACTTAGTATTACTTCTTCATGCTTTAAATACTGCCAAACTCCACAAGCAAAGACGGATCATCGTGGAAGGCCCAATCTCCGTTCTCGATTTGAGCAATCGCGAAAAGGAATTCCTGCTATAACTCTTAATCTTTGGACGCATCCGGACGAAATCAAGCGGTTCATTTGTAATGGATGGAAGTTTAAAACAGTGTGGTTTTCCGGAGACCTGGCGGAAAGTCAATGCAACACCGAAACGGGCCGAAGCACATATCTAATTATTTTAATGCAATTTCTCTTTGGTCGAAACTAAATTCAGTGCACGCACACGGTTGTACACAAACGACGAACGACTCCAGAATTCGCGTGACGGGAATGGCCCTCGTTCCAAACGGAACTATCGAGGTCCATAACCGGTGCGACATAAAACGCAACGAAAGAGACCAAAACCCTCTCGCTAATCAATAACATCCCTCACATGTACAAAGTGTAATCTGCTGTTTTCTCCACTACGAAGCAGAGATAAGGCACAGATGGACTTACGGACTAGCATCGGAATGGCGCTGCGGACGTCGACGAGATGGTACTCACCAGATCCACCGCGACGCACTAAAAAAGAAAAACAATACATTCCAGTGTGTAAACCAAGATAACACATGAAAAGATTCCACTAGCATTACACACTAGAAGAATCACAAATCAGATGTCTTGACGTTGACAGAATAGATTTTTATCAAACATCAGGCCATTAGTTTTGCTCCCCAAACAGGACCGCAATAACAATGCTGGTTTTTATTACGCAATTTAAAATAGTGTTATTTTTTCATTTAGTACATGGCATTTTGCCATCGCTGACAAAATAAACACATTAGCGAGAACGTTCACACAATTGCAATGCAGTGAATGGACACACAAATTGTGGCAGAACACAATTATACCTCGTACTAGAGAACTACTAGAGAATTTGTTACACATGTGTCTCTCAACTTTCAACTTGAAAGTTACGATGTCAACCTCACCATTCCTGCTATTCACTTAATTACCATTTATTAAACAAAGTTACAGAAAATCCACCACAGTTATGCAGCTTTGCATATAGCTTAAACGGAAAGAAACAATCTTAGGTGTAGCAGTTAATTTTATAAAGCGGACACCTCACTTACAATAATTATTCGACTTGTGCAAGTTGTCTTTTGCATAATAGACTTTTTCGACAATTCGCTCGAATGTTAGTACGAGTTTTGAAACTCCCTGGGAGCAGTTTCGTGTTCGAAATTGTAATTGCTTGGTCATCTTGGTCGCGATAGTTGTCAACGTAATATTTCCGGGTCAGTCGAACCTGCCATAAAATGTAATCGTCGCGGTTTGCACCATAGCTGTAAACCTACCTCGTTTATTTATGTACATAAACTAATAAATAGATTTGGAAAACTATTTTATCACAATTATTATTCAGCATTTTGGATGATATGATCCATCTTGTGGATGAAATTTTGTTAATGATCCGAATAAAAGAGCTTTCTTGTGTGGCAAAAAACACCATTAAATAACTGCCGGTCGTGAGTTTTTGAGGGGTTTATCCCGATCCGCGGCGAGAAAAATTGAATCGAACTGCCATAATGAAGCAAAAATGACAAGCATAATGAATCGCTTGAGAAGACCTTTCTACTCACAGTTTATGTTATGATTTATGGTTCTGCGGTAAAACAAGCCGCGCCTCGTCTGTTATGAAACAGCCCTCACCATGAACAAAGTCGAATATGAAAATCGCGGCTTGTTGCGGTTTTAAGTGCGGGTCGTATAACGTTATACACCTGAAGGGTTTTTTCGAGGCTGGCACGATGTAAACCCAGCGGTTGAAATAGCTGAAGTTAGAAGGTAGATAAGTGGTAATTTAGGCTTACGTTCCAGAATGGTTACGTCAAATTGAATGTAGGCGATATTTGTGGAAAACCGCCAGGTGTATGTGCATTTTAGTTGCTCGTTGTTCAGACAACGACCCGAACAAATGAAGTTGCACGTATTTCAGCTACACAAAAGATACATCTCGTAACGTTCTAAATATTTGCTGTTTAATTAATACTTTGTAAATATTTGCGTTGTTACGAACAAACAGAGAAACAACATATTCAGTTTTGCAAAAACAATTCGTACCTATGTACTCGTATAAAATAACAGGATTTAAAATTAACATCCTACTTAAAAGCAACATTTTGTCCGTTAAAATATTTCTTTCAATTCACACATAAATCGTTCATCCTCGCCCGAGCGTAATAATCGATGTCATTAAAATGCGAAAGTTGAGAAACGAAAGACTTTGGAATGAAACGACGGACGCATTCCTAAATCTTTTTACAACTGTGTGTGTCAGGAAAGAATGGTCAAAAGCGAATCCGTTTTAGTATCATCCCTTAAAAGTTTCAGGACATACGAGAAAAGCCTCCGGGCAAAGAGAAAATAAACGCTAAAAGCACAACGTCCGACAAAAGTTTTCAAGAAAAACTCGGTTTGGATTAAAGTGTTATATAAGAACTATTAAATACCACAGCAAGAATCTAGAACTACAAGAGTGAATTTATATCGGATTATGGAGAAACGCAATCGATACTGCCCCCGCCGATTTTACTTAAGCCAAAATTAACCCTCACAAGATTAACAAAAGCGAGCGATTTTTATTGTCCTCACCATTTTTTCTTCAAAGAACATTCAACTTCTTCGCTTCGCACCCGATGGATAAAGTTTGTCGTAGATGACGGGCTTATAATAGCAGATCGTTTTTCTTATATATCGAAGGTACTTTTAACGTAATGAAAAATTTTACGGCCTCAGTCTCATATCGCTTTTCTATTTCTACATGAGACTTTACTGCTTACTAAATCCTCATTCGAGTCGCATGTTACACTAAAACAGAATTTACGGCGTGCTGTTGGCGCTTAAAAAAAATGTACAAACGTCGCTCATACGAATTAACAAGAAGTAAATGCTGCGCAAACGTCGCCCTCGTGCAAAATTAAGTGACAGATACTTTAATTGGCTGGCAGAAATCGCAACAAAAAATAAATTGTTTCTAGCACCAAAAAAAGAAAGACTGGAAGGATTAATAACCCACCTCCTACTTCATTTTAATCGATAACTCAAGTTAATACTTCTCAAAAAAGTAACGTGAAGAGAAAATAAATTAATACAACAAGTCATGAAATAAAGTTATAAAAATGATAAAATCACAATAAAATTCTAATCCCGATTTGTTCTTTCTCATTAGTTAATGGGTCTTAAGAGTAGTAAAAACAGGTGTCAACAAAATTAAGCCATCTGAATAGAAATCTGTGTCGTTTAAATCACTTAATTGTTTTTATGAAAACTTGAAGACTGATCGTTGGATTGTATGTATAACAACCGTCGACCCACTTTTCTGAGGCACTGCAATAAAACTCTCTATAATCTCTTCTGGGACAGGATACGCTCCGTCTGGTGCGAAAAAAGTTAAACAAACACAGTGCTAATTTTAATCCCGGCATTAATCTCCTTTATTCGAGGACGGGTACGGCGATGGTCCCGATTTTAATTGAAATAGAACAAAAGGGAGCCATTTCATGCAAATTCGTTCAATAAAGAACAGGTAATTATATCTCCGACTGTTCCGAAGCACCGAAAGGGTCCATTGTCTGGATCAGTGGTGCGATTTTTGTGCTTTTTAAAAGCGATCATTCTGTGGTCGCTTGGAATTATCTCGTGCATATTTCAAGTATTCGATTGACGAACGTATCCTTGCAGATAGAAAACAACGTCGATCCCCCTGCGATCCTGTTGTATAAACGTGTTTCAGTACGAAAACGGCTGCAAGCGTGAAACAGGAGCCCTTTCAGGACGATTTTCAGGCTTCACACACGCCAAGTTAAATCAACAACGCCGGCGAAACGTTACGCATTCATAAATACACAGAGCGAGGTATTGTTTGTTACAGGAAAACTAGAAAGTTTTAAAGAAAACCGGTCATGTCTATGTTTCTTATGCGATTTCCTTAATGAATTTCATACAGGAATGGTGTCGATACGTCCGCATTCGATATTTCGTGAGTTTAATCATTATTTAAAGAGGTAACGGAACAGAAAAATTTATGCACCAAGGCTTATAGATACATTGTGGCAAATTATTGTTTAGAAATGACTCTCTTGTTTTATTAACCGAAAACGATACACAGGGGTTGGTATTAATGAGACGAGGTCGCCCCTATAAATTATTGATTAGCCAAGGTCAATAAAGAAAAAAAGTTAAACAACGTGCTGGTTATCGAGAAAAGATCTGAAGGCTTGCATGAATTCTACCTAAATCTATTTTATACTCTTGACTGGTTCTGATACCAACTTAAATTCAATTTCGGATTCATTTATTACGTTTTATTTAGACATGTGTTGTAGATTGTAACCCATCAAATCTGGCTAAAAAAAAGTCTATCAAATTAAAAAATCATGATTTGAAGCAAAAATAGTATACATTTTTATATGTACAATTTTAAATTCTTGCAAATTTGTTCCGGTTACCAAAAATCATTTTTATGAATTATAGGTTTTCCATTCTAAACGAATTTCATTACACCAATTAATAGAAATACCAGTAATAAATTTTTAAATACAACACATTATCAGCACGATGAAAGTTAATAGAGTTTGTAAAAGATATAATCTACAACTAAATCCGTAATTAAATTCAAATCAACCTTTTCAATACAATAATTGATTGCACAGAAGAAACAAATTGTGAAATTCTCTTCTGAAACGTCATCCTTAAAACCATTATTGTTAGCAGCATTTTATTTCTGTGGCATCAACTAAGTACTAGGTGGATATAATATTTTTTTATTCAAAGTTCTTAATTAAATGGCCTAGTTCACGGTTATGATTTTTAAGTCACGATAAAATATGGACGGAATAAGAATAGCCTGTCTGCGACGTTAATTTAGAGGATGGTCTGGTAAATCGTACCGTAAAAAGCTGGGAGCAAACCACTTGTTTGCTTTCGATAAAAACGGCTCTCATGTATCGAAAGCTCACTACAAACAGGCTCAAGCAGACACAAAACTGATTTATTTGTATGATGAACGCGCACAATATCCCAACGTATTATAGCGAGTATTTTCTGTAATGTATTTGCAAATAGATTTTCTCTACGTGCAGCCATACATCACAATATTCCGAAAGAGTCCCCGTTTAAAATTCAATTGTATTCGGTGTGAGCGTGAGTATGTATACACAACCGATGCAATGTGAAATGTTTGCACAATATTTATTTTACAATTTCCTCCGATGTATCTGTACAAAAATATTATGTTTGTCTGTAAAAATTCATTTTTGTTTGATGAAATAACAGAACAGGCGAATCCAAGAAAACCATTAAATATTCATGCCCATCCTGTGTTTTAAAGCTCCCGATGTCAATTAGTAGGCGAACATGGCACGTCAACGTCAACCATTAATGACAATGCATACATCCATAATTCACGAATTCTATTCCATCAGAGATGACGGTCGTGTCCTCAACCGAAAGTTCGTATGAAATGCATACGGTTAATGCCCGGCTTTTAAAATACTCCCGATAATTGCTACCACTAAGATGATTACGTATTCGACCTGTTGACGGCGTCCCCGGAAGAGAAAAGCGCACACATGGCGATAATGAATCGCTCAAATTAAATTGCGGAGGTTCCGGGTGTACGACTTTTGTATTGCGAGAATTACAAATTTATCTACCTAAGCACCAAACATTAAACTCAAACTCTGACTTTCATGAAAAGAAGAAAATTTTTTGCTATTCCAATAAAGTCAACGTAAATGATGCATCCTTGACAAGATACCATTTCCAGATTTTTTTCCAAAATGCAAGAAAAATGTTAACAATCAACTAAAACACTGACAATTCGCAAAAATATTTAAATTGCGGATAATAATGCGTTTGAAAAAAACTACCACAATTTCAAATTCGTACTAATTGGAACATAATGCTCTGTTATAATTTTCACTAATCAATTTAAAATGTAATAATCTGAACAAAAATACGGCGAGATTAACAATAATAAAGCATACATAATATAATATTTTTCACTAAATGATCTTGCATAATTAAAAACGGGGAAGTCAATATTAATTATGTTGTCTGGTTTATATTTTCTAATGGAGACTTTCCGATAACATCTCCGGAATTAACTGGAGTGAATTAGAGTTTTCCTTGTCAAAGCAAGTGACGTTTGAAAAACTCGAAATTTATCTACCTAAGCTCCAAACATTAAATTCTGACTCTGACTTTCATGAAAATAAGAAAATTTTTCGCCATTCCAATGAAGTCAACGTAAATGATGCATCCTACAAGTTCTTGACAAGATGTCATTTCCAGATTTATTCCCAAAATGCAAGAAAAATGTTAACAATCAACTAAAACAGTGACAATACACAAAAATATTTAAATTGCGGATAATAATGCGTTTGATAAAAACTACCACAATTTCAAATTCAGACTAATTGGAACATTATGCTCTGTTATAATTTTCACTAATCAATTTACAATGTAATAATCTGAACAAAAATACGGCGAGACTAACAATAATAAAGCATAAATAATATAATATTTTTCACTAAATGATCTTGCATAATTAAAAACGGGATAGTCAACATTAATTATGTTGTCTGGTTTAAATTTTCTAATGGAGACTTTCCGATAGCATCTCCGGAATTAACTTGAGTGAATTAGAGTTTTCCTTGTCAAAGCAAGTGACGTTTGAGAAACTCGAAGTAAACGCAGAAGGTTCGCTGTTGTTGGTTCAACTTCGCCCTGGATTTTAAATAGAAGAAGAAAACAGGAGACGGCAACGAAAATATAAATTGACACAGAAAGAACCTTATATTGGACAAATTCGTTTCAGGAGTGCTTTTAGTAGTAGTGATGATTTTGTAAAATTTGGATAATTTTTAATCGCTACAGAACAAATATTTATTTATTAAAATTCTCACTCAATAAACTCAATTAAACTATTCGTATCACTACCGATTATGTTAATTTTCATAAATTCTGTATTTATTCATTTAATTCCTTGTTCCATGACAATGAAACAATTAAATTTCGCTTGAAAGTATAATTTTAAAATAACAATAAACGCCGTGGAGCGTATTTTAATTAAATTGGGTGATTTGTGAACGCATATATCGATGAACTAACGTATAAATGTGCATAATTTGAATAATACATTAGTAAAATAGGTTGTAAATGATGTATTAGAATCAGTTTTTCGAGGGATGCTAAGGAACTTGTAAAGGTTTAAAAAGTTTAAACGAAAATTCTCAAAAAGTTGTGTTAAATTCTCAAATTGTGATGAGGTAAATAATTTGAGGTAAAAAAAAATTCACTTAGCACAAGTGTACGCAAGGCTATCAATAAAACTAAATAAGATTTAATGCCGCACCATCGTTGATTTTAAATAGTTTGTTTCATATTTTCGCTTGAATGCAACTTGATGCTAACTATGATTTCATAAAGTCTGGGTTGTTCCTGCGTTATTGATCAAAATCGGACCTATAACAGATTGCACGCAACAAATGGGAGAATTTTTGGTAATTTATTAAACAGATAGAGAAAGTATTTCGTTCCGCAATTTAATAGGACTATATTCTCGGTAGGCAATAACTTTAATTCATTTTTATATGAAGCCATCTCATATGAAAATCGTAAAAGTGCTATAAAAATTTATTGAAGTTGGAGCAATAAAGAGCCCAAGTTCCAATATTGATGTCTTACAGGTCAATCTAGGATCTATTCTTGATTTTTTTCTGAATATTGAAGACAAATAAATGGCTCTTGCTGAAAGCTTTTCTAAGAAGATAGACTCTCTACAAATCCAACAAAACTTGCTTTTACTTTATTTTCATCAATAGAGGTGTTTAACATATTGCTTGGGATTTAAATAAAAGCCAAAAAATGTGGCATGAATAAAACAAAACAAAACAACATTCGCATTTTGGTGTCACAACTCTTGTTTTTTGTTTCTAGAGTGGTGAAACAATCTGGTAATTTGTGCCACATCGGAACATGTGATACCGGTGCCAGTTACCCGCAGACAGCCGTCAGGTTTAATAAACCCCTTACACAACAAAACCTTTACTGTTATATAAAACTATTAATTTCCTATGAACCTTCATATTTCGGCCACGTAACATCGAATGCAATTTCCTCGACATGCCGTCCCGAAGAACAACATCACGCTGATATGATTAACGTGGCCATTAAGCCCCAACGCAGTTGTAAATTAATACGAAACGGTTGTTAATCACGGTCTAAATGTCAAATTGCATGAATCATTTCGATTCGAACAACGACCGGAGGCTAAATCCGGGACACAAAAACTAACCGGAAAAGAAGCGGTCGAAACGAAATTACTGAGAGGATTTTCCGAATAAACGGCGTTCGAACGTCGGTTTTTGCCAGCCAATTAGGCTATTAGCTTGGAAGTGTCACCTCGGCGCGGCGTCGGACGTCGACGGCGTCGAGAACAAAGCTGTGCGTTCGAATTTGAACCTGAGTGACGTCACTAACACCAGATAAGCTCGTGATTAATGACAGTTTGTGTTACTCTTGCAGGATTACGTTTTTTTCAGATCGCCAACTTTCTGACCTTTTCGGCGGCTTTTTATCGAAAGGTCTGCGAATGACATCTATGAGATTAATTTGTATTCGGCATTCGACGATGCTAAAGAGAAAATTAAAAAATCATAAGATGATAGGTGAAGAAAAAAAATGAGAACTTTTCGATATGTCCTAGAAATTTATGTTAGACCACCCGAAAAAAAGTCAAAATAGAAATTTACATGTAAAGTTTGGAAAATCTGACCGTCCATCATTATTTTGTTTTTTTCCATCACGCCAGCGAGTTTGAAATTTAGATAAGTGATAATGGCGGCGTAGCGTGACGAAGTCTCGTACGAACTTTGCTATTCTTATATAACTCTAATATAAGTTGTGGTAAATTATCAGGTTTTTAATGACAGTTTTTCTTTTCAAATGTAAATTTCCATCAGCAACCGGTAATTTACACAACACAAATTAAACGCGGGCTCCTTATCCACGATTCAGCACAATATAATAAACCTGAAAATACTGTCAAGTCCTCAGTCTCGCGAGAAGAAGAACTTTGATTATAAATTACAATTTAGTGGAAAAAAAGGTGAAAAAATTTGATCCTACCTATATATTAATTTTTTCCGTCTACTGCGAACAAAACATTAAATTTAAATTTATATTCACCGATGTTCACCAAACATTTTGCGAAAGATTCTCCAATACCTCGACCTCGAGGTGTCACAAAGTCAATTACAGTGAAAGGGATTTCTTGTCATGTGTCGGCTCGGAGACAAGCCGCCGGATTCAAAAGAATAATCCCTTTATTTTTCTTCAATCAATATTTCCAACCGCACCATTAAAACATGATCCGGATCTGATCCGGGATGCTACTCCACAAAAAACATAACAATCTCCTCCAAAAACATACTCAAAACTTCCATTTTCGTTAATTGGACAGCTTCAATTTTGAAAATGCGTCATAAAAAAACAAAAGCTTCAGTCTCAAATCGGCAAAATAAAGATAGATGAACCATCAACGCATTCCAGCAAGAAGATCCCTAAGTCATTTCCATTTAAAAGATCGAGAGACTGAAACTTTGACATTTGTGACAGTAGATTTAAACAAATTGAAGTCCCACACCTGCACCAATTTCCATCAGAGTAGGTATCGCGGGACATGCTAACCTGTCTCACGTTTTAAATAAAGATGTTACATGTCGACGAGAATGGAATTTCCATTCATATTGTCACAACAAGGCGATGGAGGCCAAAGTGCAACTTCCTATTCCGATATTAAAAATGTGTAATTATATGTTTAGCGCTTCCTGGCTTAGCACTTAAAAAAAAGATGGTATCGATATATATATATATATATATATATATATATATATATATTCGTATGACAGAATAATACATAATATTTTAATATGGTATCGATAATAATAATAAAGTGCTAATTTAGCTTGTATTCAAATGATTTTTTCATTGTGATTAAAAATGCACCACTAAAAAGAGTGAGAAAGTTATTGTTTGATGTTCTCGCTTCTATTTTCTTTCATTTTGAAACTTTCAGGTTCTTCCTTGAACAATACATTCACGTTGTATTTCTCAATTTTCAGCCAGGTCGCTTTTTCTATTACAATCAGGTATCATTTGTCACTTTTATTCCGAATGAAATGTCAAAACAAAAGCGCACACATACACAACACTATAGGTTATTTGTTATGTCGTGGGTCGATCGTGGTGGTGTAGTCGTAGTGGACTAAAATTGAATTTGCTGTATAGTCACTTGAATGAGAGAATGTGCATACCAAATAAAACATTCATTAGTGAAAAGCACCTATCTTGTATATATGTATATGTGTATCAAACCCCCAAATCCGTAGGTCCTTATTCATACATCTCTCGCTAACGAATACGTTTCTCCCCATGGGTGTGTGCAGTGTTTCGAAACGTAATGAATATTCATTGTGGTGCTCGCGGCGGTCGGTCTAAGGTTTTGGTATATAATTACAACGACGCCACCGCAATATATCATAAGTTAAATTTGAAAGGTGGTCGTCGGATACGTGGGTCGCATTCAAAATCGGGCTTCGAATAGATTTAATTAAAGGTGGTAATCGAATACCCCTACTTAAATTGATTATTGGTGATGACGTTTATTCAATGTACCTCTGTACACTGTCAACCCAATCATCCACTTGTTATCGAATTTATCATTTTTAACTCGTACGATACTTTATAAACATGAAAGGTATATCACAGCTCTTTCCCCAAAACCTACAAAAATAGCATCTCTAGACTTAAAATGAACTGTCCCCTCTGGGTAAAAGCAAACTAAGCTTTTGTTTTTCTCTCAACTTCAATGAAGACCGTAATGCTAAAGAACTCGACGTTCAATTCCATGTTTAACCCTTTATCTCAATGTAATGAAATGTTTCTAATCCTTTTAAGGATTGGAAAAAAAGCTCAGAAACTCAATACACCTTAAACGGATCGTAGTACCTTCACTATTTTAGGGAGTACGAATACGCCATTTTTGACAATCATGGTAAGAAGCATTTTGTTTGAGCTCAGTTAATTCTAGATAAGAGCACATTTTAAAATGTACAGTATTTAAACTAATATTTAATTAAGAGATATTCTTGATATTTTAAAATTACCTACTGCTGAAAATTATGCGAAAAAAAAAAAACAATTTTACGTAGGTATTTTCAAGCTAATAGATAACTATTTTCATATTATATCCAAAAATGATTAAATTCCGTTCATATTTTACTGTAAAATTATAAAGAATTTTTAATTTGATTTCTCTACACCCCAGAAAAAATTCAATTTGGTCGACTGATAAAAACTATTCAAACAATTGACATCTGTAAAAACGACTAAACATTTCAGAAATATAAACTTTAACGTTATACTTATTAATGTTGAAATTTGAAATACGTATTTAAAAAACATTGTTTAAAAATGTATTGAAATTAAAGAAAGTTTCAAAAATACGCCTACCATTTCGTTACTTTAAGATGGTACATTTTTTCGTATTCCATCGCCCGTCCCGCAACAGTATTTTCGATAGATTGAATAGCCAGAGCAGCTGAAGTAATAAATACGGGTGAGAAAATCTCCGGGTTCGATAAAAGATTCCAACGGCTGAGCTTCTGGGTTTGGTAGCTGGAAGGATGTGCATTGCAAGTTGACGGTGCATGAAATGAACAGAGCTACATCCCTCTTACATGCCCGACGCGGTGAGTTTTAGACATTGTGACGTATGAGTCTTTGCACAGCTCAATAGCCTGAAAAGAGCGGCCTTTCCGACCCGGATTCTTTACACATGTAAAGGATATAGCACTGAAAAGATGTTTGCTTGAAAAAAATCGAACACAGTGTCGAAAATCATCGTTTCTCTTATAAAACTAATTACACACTCCACCAAACCTAATTAATTCTCAATCGATACGTAACTTGGCGAGTAAATTGGTTTCTTGCGGCCCCCATGACCCGATCGACAAATAAACACAACTGGAATTCCAAAAAACTAATGCAAAACATGTATGCACTAACTGGTTTAATCAAAGCTGATCATCTCCGTGATTCCTCTGTAAATGCTTACGGGTATTGAACATATTCATCTTTAACAATGCTACTATAATTCAACATAATATGCAATAGCGGAAATGCAAATGAATGTAATTTATATTATATCGCACTTTCACGGTTCAATAATATCCAGAGTGCAATTGAATTTAACTAAATGTCATATAACGTGAAAACATAGCACACCAAGTACAATTTTTTAATACCTACATACCACCGAAACGAATACTCAAAGCGCAAGTTCGATTCTAGAAATAAAACTTTACGTACATCTTCTGGTCCAATTTTTGACCCGCTCTACCACCAGTCAACGTTTTCGTTTTAAAAGCCGCTATTCCATCGAAATATATTCGAAAGGTTTACGGTTGGGATCTTTGATTAGCACTCTTATTCGATACATGGCACTCCGATCGGTATGCGGAGGTGGCTTGGTTGATCCGTCCAATTTCCGTTCCCGGTTTCCCATTCCGGCATTTAACGGGCGACATCTACTGCGGGCACCCTTGATTTCCCGCAAGCTAAGTCTTGTTTCCGCTTTTGACTCGATAACGCCCCTATAATAACTCTACGGCTTTTCCACTGAAAAATTGTTTAATTCCTGTACAACACACTCAAACTGATTAATTGAATTATTGTTTTATTAGGAGAAAAAAAGAGTTCCCTAGCTTATACAGGAATAAGCATATGATTTATTGTGCGGAATTCGACACCTGTTCCAGGATTACAACGCTATTTTGGACTGGTAAACACATGTGAACAAATTGAATTAAAATATGATCAAGTTTGTGCGTGCCCAAATCTAGATATTCGAAATTTTGAATTAATTCATCCATGTCGTTGCGGTCAGTACTTGTACCCTAAAAGCGAATTAATAATACGAAAGCCCATTATTAAAACTTCTCCACATATTATAAAGTCAAAAAAGAGGCTGAATTCATTGTTTTTAATTCTACATCGTCAGTTCCGACCGCTATACAGAGTGTGTAACTGGACCAGTCGTAGAATCAAAAGCCATTATTACGATAGCGGGTGGAAAATGTGTTGCCCTTTTTAATAAATGGCTAACGCTAAACCTTGCAAATTTTGTCTTTGTATATGCTGAGCAAATTTCAGGTAATAATGTTGACTCAATTCAGCCAACTGAGTTCGTAATTAAAAAATAACTCTGCTAATTATGACCTAAAACGTTATTAATTAGGTGAAATATGTCGCCGTTAAGAGTTCCGTTGGCCAGCGCCATGGCTATGTAAATATTTATGCAATTAGGGGCAAGTGTGCGGCGTCATATAGCACCGACCTGGTGGTGGCTCTATCCAGGGAAATTTTCTACTAAATTAACCAGCCCTACCATTCAAAAAAGGGAAAAAAACACGTGTGTGCGCATAGGCAGGCGTTGAGACGACACACGGAAATGTTCCTAATTATTCCCGTGGCTTGTGGACATGTTAAAAGTTGTTTTTGTTTTTGATTCATTATGTCGGTTGCGACTTTAGTTTTGTGCCCTATTCATATTCGTTTATTCTATTGCCGTCCCCCTGTTTTCAAGTGTAATTAATCTCCGACTCGAATTAAATATACACATTAACTTTTTGCCAGACTGTGCAAAATTAACCGGACGCTAAATGAATTTCGCCTCAGTGTGAATATGAGCTTAATTAACGTGTTGTGTTGTCTTTAAATTAAAAAGGGTTCGATGCAAGGGACGCAATTAACTTCTATCACCCAAATGACAGCTTTCTACTAACAAGACTAATAACATTTTTCATTCAATACGTCGCACTATGCGCAGCAGCAAAATAACTCCTACATATACAGAGTGTACCAACTTAAGCTTTTGGGTTTAACATCCTAATTAAATTTAAGATAATAATTTATTTCAATGAAATTTAACCAAGAAACAAATGTCCGTGTCTCACTGATTGGCCAAAGCACCCTCAGTATTTTCCTTAAATCCAAAACAAAATCTTGTATGTAATTGTTTTACTAGCAAAACAAACAAACTCAAAATCTTTTAATCATAACTGTACACAAACTTCATAAATCGTATATTAAAGCTTTACTTTGATAACGTTATTGTTTATTTTTATTTGTTAAAAGTTAAAATCAAACTAATCAAAAATTTGTGTTAACCCGGCGCATCCACCAAGTTTTGAACTCTTGGTCCGAATTCATGACCGTCATTAAAAAACAAAAATAAACCATGTATTCACCTCCAGTGGTTTTAATTTACCCAAACTTTAGAGAACACAACACAACGTGTTAGACGATCTACGCCTACAATTCAGGCACGAAATCGTTTAATTCCTCAAGTAGAGTAAAGACCCTCTTAAATATCAATAATTGATGCGTTAAAAGTAGATACGCTCGTGACGCTCGTAAATATCGCGTTACCGTAAAAGAATGCTACGGCATCACCTTTCGAACAGCGAGAAATCCATTTAAGATGATGGCATGCGGATACATTTTGCAGCAATATGGAACAGACCTTGCGACCTACCTCCACATATATTCACCTATAGCATTTTATGCATTATAAATGATAATGCAAACTCAATATTGGCGCGTATACGTGTAAAATTTTTCGTTATTGACGGATTTTGAGCAAATTAGAAAGCGTTCCAGTATATATTTCGAGACGTCGCCGTCGACACGATAACGCCCATCTCAAGAGAGAGAAGAAACGGTGAGAAGAGAGAGTTTGCCAACTTTTGCGGCTCGGCCTTATTAAAAATGCATATCAGATTTTATAGGAAGTACAAAATATCCTGCGCAAACTTCGCCAGTAAATTTTACAGTTAATTGTATTACCATTTCCCAAATAATCCCTTAAATGAATTAAGGCCATCCACATTTTCTATTTTCAAAATTTTATAATGTGGCCACAAAAAAATTAATGAGGTTTTTATGCGAACAAGAACCCTAAAGCAACATACGCAAAGTTTTATTGCCAGGAAGAAAAAATAATACAATGCTGATGACAGAAGGTGATGAACAAAAAAAATATCAAGTGAATTCCAGAATAGCTAGTTATGTATCAAGGAACCAAAAACTGTTTTTGGAGACTGAGTCCCTAAAATAACCGTTTTGCATACTATTTTATTGAATCCGGAAAAGACTCATTTTAGGGACTCAAATGAGTCCCTAAAATAGCTGATTTCGGGAGCGTATACAAAAAATGTAATTAATGGATTTACATAAATAAAATATACAAAAAAAATTCAATAATTCCTAACAACATTAGACTTTATAAAAGCAAGCGTACACGGTTATTTTATAAAAATTATGCCTAAACATGGTTGGCAAGTTGTCGATGTTGGGTCAGCGATCACGGCAAATATTCCGCTTTATCCTGGCAAGAAGTTGGCCGATTATATGTATAGCGTGATCGTCGGCGTTGCCGCCGCCGCCGTCTAATCGATAGCGACTTAACACGCACCTGGGGGCCATCACACGTTCCGATGCTAATGGAATCCACTCGGTCCCCGAGTAGAGACCTGGTCGAAAACGGCTCCGATTTCACAAAGGGTGTTCGGAGCACAGATCGCATTTCCAATCAAACAGTGTGTTGGTCGCAAGGCCCCTTTGAAGCCCGTCGACAAGTGGCCTCGTTAAGAGCGCTAAGTGGAGACCCCGACCCGTACGCAATTAGCCAAAAATCGACCGATCTAGACCGTCTGACGTACGTATTTCTGACAAGCAAGATAAAAAAATTGTAACTTCAAAGTCGGTTAAAAAGTTTAGGATTTTCGTGTAATAAAGAGAGTAAAGTAAAATTGTATTGGATTAGGTCAGATCAAATTACGGTATATTATTCTCAATAATTCAGTAAAGTAACAACTGAAACTGGACTGTCAAAAAAACGAAAGAATTGCTAATTGAGAAGTTCCTACGGTTGGGAAAAACTTTCTTGAAATCGAGTAAGAATGAAAACCAACGATTGACTCTTCCTTTTAAACCCAGCACTCGTGCATTCAAAAAGAGTCTAAATGAGATGCTTAAAAATAACTTCAATAAAATTTAATAAAGTAGTTTTATTTTCTTCCTTAATTAGCAACAAGTCTTAAGAGTGACAAAACTGAAATAGAAGTTATCATAAACTTTTGCATCTCAAAACGCTCGTGCCATTACAAAAGGCAAACATCACAAACCTACTGTTAATAAATATGTATCAAGTAGTTAAAAATTATTACACAAAATGTTAATTAAGATAGTTTTAAAACCATTGAAAAACGCTTAACAACTCTCAACATTACCAAAACAAAGAACATAATGCAATGTTGAAAAACTTCTCAAACAGGTTTTCTAATTTGAGTGTATTGTTATTTCACACCGAGGTAAGTCCATTTCTAAAGTTATGTTGTAAAACAAACACTGTTTAGCTTGAAATAATCAAAATATTGGTAATATTAGAAATTCATATACCAACTATGTTCTAGCATATAATAATAATACATGTACGAGTACTGATACTATATGTACTAACAACGCTATTACTAAATCAAAATTATTAAATACCCTTTAGAGGCACAGCGGATGCCGAGAGAGTAAAACACTTTTATGAATGCTTGGCATACTATTATTAGCATTTTCTGCCGAAATTCGAACGTGATGAGTAAAAAAAACTTCATAATCTTAATTTTACTGCAAAATTCGCCAAATCAGTTCCTTAGCGATAAGGTAAAAATTTCCGGTGTTGATAGTCTAACCAACAACTTTCAATTTCCCTAAACCGCCCCAAGTAAATCGATAAATTATTTTTTGTTTCTGATCGATTTACTGAGCACTCTTGATATTAAACAAGCAATTAAATAGTCTACAAAATCAAACTGGCCAATATTGAAAATATCTCGTAAATTACAAGAAAATGGCAAATATTATAGATCCATTTCTTTCCCGTCATAAAGGTCGAGGTCGATATGGCATTTTTCATATCAAAGCCGTCACGAAAAAAAATGAAAGAAAACAACAGAAAACATTATACACTGTCCGACATAATATACGGCAAGCAAATCGATACGCGTCACCGTGAATATTTCATTCTGTTTCAAAGTGAGAAATTCTGTTAATGGTAGAAATTGGTGTGCATTTTTCATCGCGATGCATATGCGATTTACATAGTCATGAAATTTTAATCGAGTCCTCTCTACGTGCCTTCTCTTTGTCTTCCCTAGTAGGTACTCTGTAAAAACTCACGAATCTGCGAAAACAAATATCCTGTATTCGCGCCAACAATGAACCGTTTCGACAAAAAACAGCCCAGAAATGTCACTCCGACCCAAGGGTGGATCGCGTGTTATGTCGTCATTTTCGTTCGTGTAACGTTTGCGCGTCTCATGCCGTATTAATCGAGTGCGCTTGCACGGTAGTTCGCAACAAAGAAACATAAAAAGCTTATTTCTATAAAGTTTGGGATTTAAAACAAACAGCACCCTACCCTTTTCAGATCCAGATCCCTGACAATTACCGCTAAAAGCTGAGACCGCGCGTCCGGCCAAGCTTGTGTGTTATGTATAAATAAACCTCTGAAATCGGAGACTTAATCCCGTGCAAATGCGCTAATTTAATTAAATTTACCTGAGGATGGTCCATTAAAAAAACACAACAAACGCTAAACAAGCTAATGGCGGACAGCGAAAATGACGTGACTTATGGCCAATTTCATTAGACATCTGCGGTTTGTACGCTCGCAATTGAGATTTATTTTTGTCGAGCGACACACTTCGCCTGGTCGTCTTGGTTTCCTACCTAAGATTTCCCCGGAGAGCGACTCTAATTTGATAAGGGTGTAATTGCAAAAATGGTGAATTAAGAATAAAGCCTAATAAAAAAATCTCTTTGCAGAAAATTTCATTTTGGAACTCCGAAAACAGCCACTTACTTACTTCGAATAATAATGTTCTGAAAAATTTCTATAAAAATTGTTAACTCTTCATCTATCACTTTTACACTGGCCGCCAAAATTAACCAAACAACTAAAATTTTGCGATTTTTGACTTAAAGAAAAAACTTTGTAGATCATTATAATTTAATTCAATAACATTTCTAGTTTTGTCTTCTAAATGTGATACTCAAAAGACGAAGGCACTGTTTTTTTACGTATTTTTTTTATACTAAGCTGTGGAGTGCGACAGAGACAAACTTAAGTTTTTATTGATTCCAGATTACTGCCCATTCTTTTCTGAATTATGTACCACATTTTCCATAATTTTAATTCTTGAGACATGAAAGATATATCTTCAAAAAAAGCATTACATTTCCGATTTCAATGAATGTTCGTATTAAGTAGGCCGAATGTGCCAAAACGTCAAAATAGGCGCATGTAAGCTTCCAATAAATTAACCGTTTTACTTGTTGTAATCCTTTAAAGTTCCAAGTTTTTCAGATTTTTTGAGTTCAAAGACGTAATTGTGCTCTTTTGGTGACATAAGCAATAATTTTCGGTTTAACTATCTTTTTATGTAGCCTACTTTCTGAACAAATATTTAGTAACATTAGAAAAGCAACGTCTTTTTTAATGCTTTGAATCTCTGGGGCACCAAAAGATAAAATTTTGAAACAAATTGGTCCTCATTCAGAGAAGAACGGGCAGTAATCTGAAATAAGTAAAAACTTAATTTTGTCTCTGTTGCACACTGCAGTTCAGTATAAAGAAAGTAAAAAAAAACAGTGCTCTCGTCTTTTAGGTATAACATTTACAAGACAAAACTAGAAATGTCATTGAATTAAATTACATTGCTCTGCAAAGTTCGTACTTTAAGCCGAACAAAAATTCGTGGAAATCCGACAAAGAATAACAAAAATATTGCAATGTAAAAAAATCGCAAAATTTTAGTTGTCCGGTTAATTTTGACGGCCATTGTATATTATATCAACTTGTCTGTAACTACAAACTTGTAACTGCAAAATCATAAACATAAAATAACAAAATAAAAAAAGAATATATCGGATGATTCAAAAATGTATGACATAATGTTAACAACGAATACCCCTCTACAAAATCGAATAGATAGCACAATATTTATTAACCCACCTAAAAAAAGGAAAATTACAGCCTTCCAAAAATCGTTATTTTTGTTATTGTTTATCCGATTATTATGAAACTTTAGGAGACAAAAAGACACTCTTTGAATTGAGTAAACGAAAATCTTGTAAAAGCTATACATTTGCGGTGACAATGGCGCCCTTCCAGTTTTTAAGTCATAATTTTTTTAAGCCTAATCAGTTTTTCTTAAAAAAAGTGCTCTTGTTTCATATCGCCAAAATGTAATGAGTTAATTGGGTTTAAACTAAACTCTACACGGCGCTGAAAATCAAATTTATGAATTTTGAGTGTACCATCACCTTGGAAACAAATCACTAAGGATGATATCGCTACCAATGCTGTCACATTTAATGTCAATTTCATTAAATCCAAAGTAAGATATTTTTTTCATATTGCTTTTTGGAAAACTGTAATTTTTCTTTTTTCTGAAATAGGTCAATAAATACTGCGCTAATCATTCTCATTCATAGAGAGGTATTCTCGTATTCGCCATACATTTTTGAATCACCCAATATTTCAATATGTGGCCATACAAACTATCTTTTCGTTTGCAATGCCAGTTTACCTTTAGACAACCAAAATTACTTAAAATGTAACTTTCTAACAGCAATTGGATTTCTCTATTGTTACATTGGCAATATCGCAACTACATTTTTTGAGATAAAATAAGTCACAAAAATGTATTTTCTGCATACAAGAAGAATCTGTCTTACACCACAAAGAAATTTAAAAATAGAAAAAAATTAAAAAATAACAGAAACGCTATAAAAAGTCGTCGGTATTGCATAAAATATCATATTGTGAAATAAATTTCAGACCAATGTGACCTGTGAATTAATGTAGACAGAAGATAATATGAAACTTGTCATTTTCATATCTTCTGTCTCATTAAACGTCACTGACAAAAATTATAAGAAATGTATATGAAAGCACGGTATAAATAAATAAACATACATAAGGAACAGACACTGTTAGAATGCACTTTTTTTACCGTTAGGTATCATCAACAAGGGAAAAAAGCTTACACACGAATCGAGTGTTGTAGTGATCGTTAAAAAGTCGCTGTTTTCGAAGAGAAGGCAACTTGAGCAATTTTACTCCAGGCAAAAGTCATAATATACAAGAAAAACATTGCGGGCCGGATATTGCTAAATCAAGAATAATACGCGAGCGGAACTTTTCCCCCTGAAACCAAATCATGCAATCAACCGAACGTTTAGGATTTATCTTTATTTTTTACAAGTCCACCTTTTTTGTTGCTCGTTATTTTTAACGTTAAGGGAGTGCCTGAATTGTTTGCTTCGACAACATTTCTGAATTCAGTTCAAGGTGCCTTTACACAAGTTACTCTCAACAGAATTTACATTTTTTTTACACAAAATTGATAAACATAATATTGAAATCAAAATAAAATGATCGAAATTCAATTTAATGTGGGTACTCGTACATTGAAAACCTTGAACTAAGATCTAGACCAAACGACAGACGTCGACATGCGCTTCAGTATCGATACTAATAAAACTTTTATTATAATAAATAACAATTTTGTTACACTAATAAACTTTTAGTTAAAGTAAAACAGCAACTTTATTCATCACGTGGACATAAACTTTACTACCCTAGTAAACTTTTTTCAAAAATTACTCAATGTTTAAATTGAGAAAGGTTTGTTTCGTAAAATTAATATGGGCAATATGGAAAATATGACCAAAAACAAGCTTCTGGGAATCTAGAAGAGCAAATAGCTAATGTAGTTAGTCTATTTTATAACTTTTTAGAAACATAAAGCAAGTATTTAATTTACCATTCCCAATATTAGTACAGAAAATTAGCAATCAACTAATTGTAGAAAAATATGTAATGTGATGCTAAACAATTTGTTTAGCAATGGTAACAGCCTTTCATCAATAGTTTATTAATTACATTACCACACAAACAATTTTCCATTAAAACATGGCTAATAGTAAAATGCCATTCAAAATCAAACAATGCAAAAAGTGTTTTCTCACTATATTAAAAATCATTGTTTTTGCTCCTACAAAAGCATCAATTACGGCATAAGATGATGATGATGAACGTATTATAAAAAATCGAGGGTGTCAGCAACATGACATTAATTAGTTAATGTGCCTCTATGTGGTTATGTACGAAATGAGAGGGGCGCAAGAGGCCGCTTCTAATGTCAACATGGATTACTTTAATGATTGTTATTGCAATGGACGACAAGAAAGACAAACTCAAGAACGGAACGTTTTAATTATTTTATCTTATAACAGTGGGAAAACTGAAGAAGGCGTAAAATGAAATTTCAATTCTTTTACAACTTCTCTCTGACAAAAAATTGCACATTTGTGCATTCTAATCAAAACAGACACCAGTAAAATCATCATAGAATTTAATTCAATTCTGACTAGATAAAAAAATGTTTGCTTATGCTTTGATTTTCTTCCAACACTAATGCTAGTCAGCTTGAAAGCTCAAACAGTAATTCATATTAATTTTATTAAATTAGTTCAAGCGTAAAAAGGCAACAACAGATGTGAAACCTGTTATTAACAGGTGTGGGTAATTCGGATCGTGGACAGAAATAATAAAATTCCGTCCATCGTCCAATAAATGAAATAAGCGAAAAGTGCTGTTTCAAATCGGCGTAATCGGCGTAACGACGTGACAGTTTGAATATTCGACAGTCCAAAATGTTTTTCTGAACAAGACTTCAGTCCAAATATACATTATTGCATATTTACCGATTTCATATCGCAATCGTAATGATAACTGACAGTAAAATGAAATAACTGAAAATGAATTGGTTCATGGATTACACAGTACTGTAATTTATTACTTAATGGAATAATTTAATCAAAATATCTCAACGAAACTTATTGCTGTCCGACATATCAGTTCTGCTTCAGTAATTAACCTAGTCGTTAGATTGAATACAGTCTTATCCAATTTACTTCATCACAATTGCAGACTGACAAAAAATCGATAGAGATCTGTTTCAATCTAGAAAGGAGCTCCTGAAAAATTCTCCCTGCCCGTTGAATAAATTAATCGCAGGATAACCTCTGGCCCTGGCTAAAAAAGGACCCTTCTGATGAAAAATTACGGGGTAATTTCGAAGTAGATGGAAAATGTTCCAAATTAACGGCTAGTGAATAATTTATCGGGCACTTACTCGATGTAGGTTCGCATATACCGCTCGGGATAGACATCAGGACACAGGTGAATCCTATTTCAACATTCAAATATTTATTATTCCCACTAACCATCAGTCAATACCTAAGGTATCCTCCGACAACAAAACCGGGCCAAGGATAAAGAGACCTTACCTGAAGACAGCGGTTTAAACTTAAAATTCGCTCAGTCGCAAAGCAACTATTTTATCTAAATTTTTAATATACGTTTCGTTCGTTATTCTATTGCATTGTCAGACCTAGTTTCAATTTGTCCTTTTATTGTATTGCAGACGTTTAAAAAAGTAAGCAATACACTTTTCTAAACCAAATGACAAATAATTCGTTATTCTCACTCCAAAAAAATCTCAAGAAAAAAGCGACAATTCTAGTTCCTGATTCTCATTTAATTTCTTGCGTTCACCGCGACAAATTCCATAATCCTTACAATCTTTTTGTTTCGTTTTTTTCTTCGTGGTCTGATTTACGCCAGACATCCAAGAAGAGAAAATTTCCTCGGCAATCGCGTTACTGCTGTGATTTTTCTTAGAAGAAAGCGTAGGAAGAAAAAACCTACGAACGTCTTTCGGAAGAATTAAATTATCAGACTGATGGGCGCCGGAGAATCGTAAATTGCAATGAAGTTAAATTGCCGAAATAAATAATAGGACGGTTAGGTGTGGGTGATATTTTGTCGCCCGAAAAACCAACCACGTCAAAGAGGAGGAATTTCGCGTGGAGAGCTTAAACCTCACCGACATTATGAAATTCAGAATACGCTCTCTCTAGTCAAATTTATTCCGGATTTTCGCGTTCTCCTGTGTGTTTGTAGAAATATCATTGCAGATATTAAACCAGAGAAAAGAGTTTTTCTCTTCCGATAAAAGATTGCACAATAAAAGTAACTTAGTCAAAGTTTTCAGATGTTTAGAATCAACATCGGCTGAACTCGTGCTAGTAAATCACTATTTAATTGAAGTCTGCTGGTATATCTTGAGTGCATTCGGAGTTGTATAGATGATAGTCATGCGACTGTAGACGGATGAAAAAAAGTAACTTACCATTGGAGAGAACTTGGCCTGTAGTTGCGAGGATGATGATGACCAAGACCGATACCCCCGATAATATCCCGGGGAACGTCATCGTCTACCTAGATATGGAATAAGAAAAAACAGATATAGCAAACCGTTTTAGGTATCCTTTGTTGTGGAGGAGCGGTAATTGTATCACAGGTACACTTTAAAATAAACACACTACGGAGAATCACAGTTGGACTTCAGAGAGCGTCACAATCCACCCCCTTCAAAGAGGAAAATTACAACTATAATACGACGACGAAACGTTTGGAAGTGCGTCAAAAAACCACGAAATTGCAACACTACGACATCCTATGAATATAAACGTCGACTTTACAACACTCATAAAATTGAACTAGCGATGAAATATTGATATGACTCGGTGATTCTTATTCGAGCCGTCATGGCAAGTCGCAATCTCCAGCTTTCTTCCTGTGGTTGGACGAGCTAGTGCGATTCGAGGAGGTCCTCATTTTCCACGTCTATTTCCCACACCATTGGAGGACGAAGATTTACGAACTTAGTGGACCTGAACGCGGATGATTTTCATCTTTTCAAATTAGTCACGTGTCTTTAAGAACAGTGCCGAAGAAAGGGCGTGCTTTTGTCGCCGGTAGCGTGGCCACTACTGACGCGTGCGAGAGACCTGGACGCCAAGCGTCAGTGACGCCGCGGCGCACGTTCGACGCGCCGGCCCGCGTCTTGTACATGCAGATGCAGAGATTACCATCTCGAGTGGCTGCCATTAGCCACCCCGAAACTAGATTGGTTTTCGATTATATCGTCTGATGTTCGCGTCGAAACGAGTTGACGATTGCCCTCGAACTACCCGATATACGACAATTGATCACTCGCTCGCTTACACACAATCCCAACTTTTCAATTCATAACTTATTTAATGGCACCACGCTAAAGCATTACCGTCACGTAAGCGCGTACGACCCCTGCGAAACTAAATTAGAAAGGTTTTTTTCCGAGAGCTATAGGGTGTATGAAAGCCGGAACACTATTCTTTCCAACGAGAGTCATTAATTATTTCTCTTTATTTGCGCGTTTATCGACAGTTGTTTCAAAGTCAATGGAGACGCGATCAAGTAATCACGTATCTTTGACGTCTCAATAGAAATTTTGTTGCAAAAACACTCAATACTTATTTAGTACTGCATCATAAGCATTTTTATCTGTGAACAATCTGAAAATACTTTTTTATTCAACTATAAAAAAATCGTAACAAGTTAATATCATCCCCAAAAGAACAGTTTACTTCAAGAATAACTTATAATATTTTTCCTACGACTGTAACCAAAAATAAATTTTTGCACGGCCGGGAGTAGAAATGAACTTTTGTTCAATACCTCCTTAGAAAGTGACCAATCTACATGGTTACCCGTGAGTGAAGGTTCCACTTTCGCTCACTGTTTTTGGCTCACGCGTTTTCACGTATTTTGTTTGTTTTCCTAGCAACACCTCCTCTCAATTATGTCATTTATTTTTGCTTCAATTTTTTTCCACTACTTATGGAGGTCTTGAACAAAACCAAATACAACTATTCTTATGTCAAAATTGTGACAGAAGTTATAATTCTCTCCCGAGGGAGAGAAATGAACTAACGACGGGAGGACGGGAGCAAATATTTGCTCATCCCGTTACTAAGCCATACATTCCCATTCATTGATAGATTCATTGTCAACAAACATTTTTATTGTTACCATGGTGTAATTTCAAAGAATGCATAATGCTTTATGCTAATTTTAAAATTTTATTAAGGAAATACTGCTAATTTCTTGGGTTTTTTAACTCAGGTCGTGCAAAAATAGTACATACACCACTAGAGAGAAATGCTATTATTCCTATGGTTCTTTATAAAATATAAATGGCACCTCAGGAATAATCGTGCATTTCTCTCCCTTTGTGTATAATGTACTATTTTCCATTCTAATTTCAAAAAAAAAATTAACCAATTTTCTTGCTGGATCATAGGAAAAATAATATGTATTACACTGAAAGAAAGTGTAAAAAAGGAGAGTCTCGGGCAGTAAAACATACACTTTCCTCTCCTGTATTCAAACAACTATACACGATCTGTCGTAAGTCTAGAACAAGTTCGTAGTTAGTTGTTGTCCAACATAATTATACAAAGTCTAAAAACTTGGTTGGTTTTTCAATTCAGCCTCTAGCCTTGAACTGACCGCCAACCAAACATGCGAGCAAAACTTAATTCTCATAGTAATTAGAAGAAAGCAATATACTACACTTATTAATGACATAGTTTTTATAAGTTACAATTCATTATACAAATCCAAAAAGAAAATAAAGTTTTAATGGAGTTAAAAAAATAAAAAAATTATCTATTAAAACTTTTTTCGGATTCATGTTTCAATTATAATTATTGATTCATAATTAATTTTAAATTGTGGAAAAATTTGCTTCCAATCATCAGATTACCTCCCTCGTTATTTAGATCGTCCCAAAAACCACGTTGCGGTGTGAACTCCCAATAAAAACGTCATGAGGGCGCATGCAAAAAAAAATTGCTATTTAAATCTGCTCGGACAGGAGAAAGACCAAAATTAATAATTAACTACTAGGTCGATTTTAAAATAAACGTAGGTGTACAAAAACGTGACGGTTGGATGTAATCAAAACCGTCAGAATAAAATGAAAACATTGCGGTTAGATCGTACCTAGTTCATCCATTTACTATCATCCGACAACAGCTACCGAATTCCATTAGCGGTATAGTGAAACTTACAATATAGCCGAGTTATTATTGAACTAATTTACGACCTGCCCACCCTACAGATGATTAATTTATCTGCCAGCGACCGCTTCAGCTTAGAACGAAGAAGTTCGTCGCTGCTTCAACCGTCCAAGTGGAGTTAATTTTCCAATCTAGTACACAACAATCAACGCATACAATAAGCTCATCTGCCATACAACACCTGATAATTAACAGACTTTCCCCTTGACGACACGGAGACGTAGAAATAGTGCCTCGCAAGAATTATACAAAAAATAAAAATAGAATAAAAACAAAAAAAGAAAGAAAGATCTATATTGGTGGTCCCATCCAATTATCTAAAGTCGATTCGGTCGAACTTTGCTAGTTAAAGATAGTTTGACGCAAATCCGATCGTCATGTGATTTATTTAAAACGCCAAAGCAGGTTCGTACTGTTGCAGCTCATCGGATAATGGCCAACCGGAAGCTGAGGCGGTTGCTGTGGACGCCAAACCACCGAGTAATGAACAAACTTTGGATCACCGGAGGGGCAAAAAATCAATCTAAATTCTATAGTAATTAGACACAAGAACAAAACAAAAATTAATACGAAAGAAAAGCTCCTTTAACCCCCAATAAAATTCGTAAGTGAATAATGATTCAACTTTTAAAATCATAGATGTTTTATTTTAATTACTTTTAGAAAAACCACTGCGGTACACTAGTTTTCAAATAAGTTAACCCGGCGCATCCACCATTCTTAAAAACTTTCTGTATTAATTTTATAAAAATATCTTACTGAAATTTAAACCGCAGACACGATAAATACTAAAAACCACATTTTAAAACTCCAGAACCTAATCAAAATATAGCTACTCAAATTTTCGTGTTTTTACACGAATAACGTATGCATACTTAATTAAGTTATTTAGTTCACTGTTTTTTTTTCTATATTGTTTTAAATCATTCAGCAATTCTTATTTTATTTCTAAAAACAATAAGACCGACGTTTTTAAAGACATAAACTTGTTTAACAAGCAAAAAATATCGCTACTGATAAAGTAAAATTACAATTCTTTGATCTTTGATCATTTTATTTTAATACATTCCATTGTATCTTTGTAGTAAGACAAAATACAATAATTTACCAAACACACTAAAGTCCTTTTTTATTATTTAAATAGGTAATAACAGCAGTTTGATGCTCCATTGGTACCATATAAGTGCTTGAAACCATTTATTGTGAACGATAATAACATTACTGTAAAAACAGCACGACATTCGATCAAAAGCACACTTTGGTCCTGATCCAGTTAATATCAGTTTGATTATTATTTATTACCCTTAGCATTTTTTTCAAATATGTATTTTAATTGGGACTATAAAAAACATAAACCCTGGGGGCTTTATAAAATCCACCTTTAATTTGTTTCATCATGTTTGATGTGTTTTAAACTAATATTTGCAATTGCGTTAAAAAACATACCGCGTAGCGACATTCAATTTTTTTACAGTTTTATCAACTCAATTAGTTCCACCAAAATATATTTATAAATAGATAAACTTGTTTTTTGTTGATGATAAATGTATAATATCATAAAATTTATTATCTCTTAAATCAGTAAACGTAATTGTTAGAGTTGAGAAGTCAACATTACTTCAATATCATCGTTCATACAAAATTGCAATTTCAGTTTAAACTGTAATAAATAGAACTCCTTAAAATTCTTGCTTACGTACAAAAGAAATCTACACTTAAAACAAGAAGATTTAGTTCTATAAAGAAACAATTTTTTCTCATTTTGTTTCATGAAAATTCCAACACAGAGTTTTGAAAAATTCATAATGGCACTATATACGTAAACTAAACTTTATGCATCTATCTCATTACAGTTACGATATTGCAAAGTGATAAGAGAAAACCCTGCAGCTTAAGCAAATTTCTGCAGGAAAAGTTACATTAACCTTGTAAGGATTATCTTTCCAATGGTTACCTTATTTAAATTTGCTGAAAAGTCAATTCGATGAATGTAAAGGGATCAAAGTTGACACGAAGACAATGGAACGAATCAGATGAAACAGCCGGACAAATATTTAATCTTTAATTAATTCCAGGAAAATCAATGGCCAAGCAGAACCTAGCGCATACCGACAATGATTGCTCCCTGGGAATTATTTAAATCGGAGAGCGGAGACGATTAGATGTGCAACGGTAACTGGTGCATACATTTTGCGATGCATCTAAATGGGACCACGGTTGACTATAGCTTAAATTAATGCAATACAGACTTAAATAAGCCACGGGCAAAAAGGGAAGACAGCGAATCCCTCACTTGACAAATTACCTTCATTTCGTCGTGTATAGACCCAGACCTGGCGTACCTATTAATTATGTTTACAAAAGCGATCCTCTAATAGAAACATCAGTCTTAACGGATTCGCACCTGTGTACGCAAAATATACTAAATTTTTACTAAAAAAGCAAAAGTTTTCGTCCGATTGTAAACGCGAAATGAGAAAATGTGCTCATGTGCAAAATGAGAATTCCTTCCGCTACTCTCTGTGTGTATCTAACGCAGAGTAGTGAGTTCCCAACATCATTTGCCCGATAGATACCTTCTTGGTTCTGCCATCCAATATAATTACGATGGTCGGCCACTTGAACAATTAAATTGCCGGTAAAGTCGTGGCCCCTGGAGATAAAGTTATTTACAGAACAAAATCCAAATTTGCATAAACGTATGCGTACAGGTGAACAAATCCCCCATTTCAACAAAAGATCTCCGAAAAGGTAATGTCTTTCCATTCGTTGCCCCTTTTCATTCTGTTCTAATCCAAGTAGAATCTTTTTTAATTAGGAATTGTGTCGTTTCATTCCAGGGAATTAGAAACGGAAACGTCAAGAAATCTCCAACCAAACTGACCACCGAGCCTTCAAATGGATACGCAAAATACCGCTTTACAAAATATAATTTTCTCAAACATAATAAAAGTGGTTGCGTTAATAAAACAATCCAAAATTACTTTATTGTTAGATGGCATTAAGGCTATTCCATGATAATAATACAATTATTAGTGCACGTAATTTACGCAAACCAAAGAAAAAAGTCTTTAAATATAGTTCTAACGCATATTAAGTAATTGTAAAATTATGCAAAGCAATCAAAAACTCAATTTTGTTTTCTTAAACCCGCAATTTGTTAGGTTTCCGTCATAAAAATGCGACGTCAGCTCACACTTTATGGCGGAGACTTTTTAGGTCCTCAAGGCAGACCAATTATTATTCGTCGCAAATAGAATTCTTTTGGTGGCACTTGTCCCAACGTACTCTTTCAAAAAGGGCTTCATCGTGGTTTTCCGGTTGACATTTGTCGCAATTATGAAACAGACAGATCTTGTAATTAACATTTCGAAATTGTTTTATCTCTCCAAAAGCACTTGTAAAGGCTCAGCATTATCACAATTCAAATGTCAAAGCTAATTATTTGACTTCGACCTCTCGCTAATTCCATTTCCGTTGCACAATGCCGACAGAACTAAGAACTTAATTTTTATTCGGATAACATAAAGGACGAATAATAAGCTCTGTCTCCCAACGTTCCATAATTTACCCAGGCAAAAATTAAAACTGACATTTGAAAATTGAATACCTCTCACCTCTCACTTTGTACTGAAACCAGTGTGGAAACGTATTCTTCGACTGATCTACCTACATGCTGAAATATTGATCCGGTAAAGAGTTCAAACTTTAAAAGCGCTTTAGATCTCCCGTTCCATTGTTAAGATTATATCAACTATTTAAGATTTTCTGTTCTCTTCTGTCTTTGACTCATAGAAGTGGATTATGAATTTCGAGCGATATATTCAAGAAGTTAAAAGATATACACAGAAAATCGATTTAGGTTATGTGTATTATGGTTCATTGATCGTAACTCTCAATAAGCGAAAATGAAATATAGCCGACACCTATTGGGCTGGAGCTTGTCGCAGGCTGAGTATTCACCGATAAAATATAGCCGACAGGGACTCTTACCTCAAATATTGCGTCGTGGATAACAAGAACGGTTGGAATTCATTTATGATAATTCTCGAAATGTTGTCGACAATGCTGAACGTCGTTAGGTCAATAAAGACAACTCATCCGACTCAAGTGAGAGAGATTTGAATAAAATACGATTCTCAGAAGGAGAATTCTTTTCTGACCATAATCGCAACTAAATCTAAAATAAATTTTTAAACATTGAAGTATAGTCTTCCACAATTTCAAGTGTTCCCAATATATTCTTCTTTGCAACTTTTTTTCTCCTTTAGTGCACACTGGTAGTTGACAATGGTCGTCGTTAGGTCAATCATAATTTTGAATAGAGTTCGAAGTTTACGGAGGCGTGTCCCACTGGCGGTTCAGGATGCGTGGGTCGCGTCAATACAACGTATCTATCAGTCCATATCAACCATCAAGATAGCTAATGTGTGTTTATATATTGTGGCGTGGAAACATTTATCCTACTTTCAGCAGTTAATCGAACCGAATTCATCCATTACTGGTCCGCAATTAAGCGTACACACAACATCCATTCTACTTTCGACTGGCACTCGGTTCGATATGGCCGACGGAAAGCATTCATTATGAAAGCCGATATTTCCATCCGACTGTGAAAAAGCACGGTGATGCGTCACCGGACGTTTTTCACCGCAAGCAGAACGGCGCTACTTTTAATTGCTGGTTTATACATGCAGCTCGACTAGAAAACGGACCATTATGCGACCGACCACTTCAATACCGTATGCAATTTGCACGGAAATATACGAGCTCTATCTTGGGAGACAAAAACTTTCTACTATAATCATGCCAACGAGTAGTTTGAATTATTTAGCTGATGTGAGTTTTCGCCTCTTTTCAGTTTTCAAATAGCTAAACTTTATCAATGTTTATATAACAAAAACTCTCATATTCAAGCGATTACTGAAAACAATTTTCTAAGACATCTACATACGTCACAATTCTAAAACACAAGCTCCGAAAAAATAATGAACTAAAAGTAAAGTAAAAAAAAAACAATTCCTAAATAAATAAATACGTCATTGTGTTACAGAATAAAAAGTTCCTATTACTTATTAAAATCGCCGTGTTGTTACATCATAATTTCCAAAAGACTGGGAAACTCCACATGAGAATATGAGAACAGGGGCTTCTTCTTCTTCAATTGTCCATAAGCTCGCCACCTTCATGTAGCATATTTCCCATAAGTAATTTCAATTGTAACTTATAAAGTAGTTCTTTTTCTTAAATTCTAACACATCTTTAAAACAAATACCTTTATCGAAGATCGTGATTAATATTATTCATCAAAAATTTCCCAATAGGCACGATATGTTTTAAAAACGTCTTTTCAACCAAATTTAAAATGGTAGAAATGTTACTAGTTGTCATTTGTGTTATGTATAGTAAACAATTCATCATGGCAAAATACACGCTTCAAGAACGTTTGGTTATTTTCCAAAAATTTTATAAAAATAATCTGCCAATGCCACTATGGAGTTATTGGGAGAAAAGTTTGGTGAGTCTGTAATTTCAAAAAATGAAACTGTTAATTGGCATCCAAAAACTGTGATTTAACACCTTTGAACATCTTTTTGTGAGGATATCTGAAGTCGTTGGTCTATGCCGAGAAACCTCGAACAGATATGCTTTGAAATTAAACATCGAATGCTACATTAATGAAATTACACCTGATTTTTTGCAAAAAGTCACCGAGAATTGGGTTCACAGAATTCGATCTTGTAATCGATCTTAGAATGTTGTATGTACATACATCCTTTGCATTCCAAATAAATTTTCTTACTCGTAACCTTAGTTTATCAATTGAACCGAACTAATGTCGAATTCAATTTGAGCAAAATGTAAATAAACCAAGAGCGGTCAGTGTTAACTGTAACCGCCAAATATTTGCATAACCTTTAGCATAAAAACCACTTACCTTTACCCAATAATTGAATACTACCTACGATGATGTTTGGCCGAGGTTTTATCATCAAGGGAGTCGTATTTAATGATCGTCACTAGTGTAAATATCTAACAAATTTGCCGGAAATTAGTGACCTTCTTCTAACATCAAGAGACCTGAAGTCTGATATCTTGTTCAAACAAGTGTCTCGACAAGTGATATTTTCTCCGGTTCCTACCCTTGTCCTCTTTTTTAGTTCAAATACAAAATGTGACGTGACATTGGCCACTAAAGTATTAATTTATAGTGGAAACCGACACTTACCTTCCAATTCGCTTTAAATTCTTAAGGGAGCTCAACCGAAGAAGTTTCTCGAATTGGCCATTACAAAGATAAAAGGTATCTAATAAAAGCGAAAAGTGTTGTCCGGAATGTTTGTTCGATGGTCTGTGAAGTCATATAAAGGCTCGGTAGCTGTCAAGTTTCAATAACACACATCTTGTCCCTTGCGTCGAAACTGGAGACTCTTCCGACAAGAAGAAAGGAGTGGCCCTCGCAACTACGATCGCATTTCAGACAGCTAAATCAGCCCAATTGCTTATAAAAAAAACATTGCAATTCTTTGATTTTTTCATTCAAATTACGTCTCAAAACCTAAATTACACTAATTTACGGTCTTTAATAGCAGTCAAAGAACGCGGCAAGGTGCTATCGATTTCACAAAGAAGACATCTTGTTACACGCCTCCTTTGATACAGTTTTAGTTTAACTTCGACTGTGTAATACCCAGCGCACAAAATAAATACCCACAGCCATTACTGAGAGTATTTGCATGAACCCTACGAAAATTTCCAGCTGCGTGTCATACAGTGATTAGAAAATATGACATAAATCCTGATTTCCCTATGTGCGGCATAACAATTTCGATGGTCGAGACACGCCCGAACAGAATGCACCTCAGCCGTTAGTAATTCGAAACGTTTTAGTAAATAGTAGAGGAAAATTGTAGCGTGGCCAGGTCGATGGAAATCCCACGACGATAAATTTCTTTAATGCTTCTCGAAACGCACAAAACTTTAATGAAATGCACCGTCGCTTCCACCTCGAAAAGCAGTAACAACGCATTATTCCATCAAACATTAAATGGACGACCGGATAAGCTACCCCATGAGGCCCTTCTCCAGAGAATAGGCGTCGATGAAATCACTATTATCGCTAATCAAATTTTTACCAGTTGTAATTAAAGAAAGTTTATTTCTCAGATCGAAATGAATCAAAACTAGTCAAAAGTAAGTTTTGCAAACGGAGCTTGTTGAAGTTTTAAGCAATGGCGAACCATCGTCGTTATTCTCGAAAAATTACGACCCTGATGGTCCAATCTCGTGTTAGGTCTACGGCACAATGCCTCGAGTGGAAAACTCGGAAAGGCACTCGACGTTTACTCGAACAGGCGGACAGCATAAAACAAACTTCCTAGATGCTTTCCACTCGACAGTTTGAAAAGACTATCTGGAGAGTTGCTGCTAGATCCAACTTTTAATGTGTATCGACTAGAAACATCCACGATCTCTTGCATATACGTTGTATAAATAACTTGATTTTGTACACTTTCACCCCCCATAAAAAAACTTTTATTTGTCCGAGTTGGTTTTTGGTCATGTCAATACAAATCAATATCGTTTTTTCGGTCGAGTACGGACTGGTATCGCTCAAAACAATCGAGTGTCACATCCGCAATTCACGGATTTACGATTCAATAGAGATATATTCTGTTGTAGTAAGTGGTTTCATTGTGCCAGCTTTATCTCTTCTGCCACGTGGTGTAACTGACAGATTTCTCAAATATAACCCTGCAAATTGAATAAATTTTGATTGATTGACAGAATAAAGAATGTATGATATTTTTCTCTATACCTGTTTGTTCTTCTCTGTGGAATAACCTCAAGGACGCAAATTTTTTATCTAACGATTATCTGAAAGACAGCTTGGATATTTTCGAAGGACGAACCAATTATCGAATTTTACAATTTAGATAGCGACTGGATGGTAATCCGCGGTCTACATCGAGACACCCCACCTTCTATGCTCATTGTTATGTAGATGCGTCCTAATTTAAATTCAGTATAAATATCACAATGAAGCTTAATCAGCATTTGATGATGTTTCCTGATCGAAAACTTTTCTTGAGGCAGCTCGCGAACATTAATTCAAATTCCAACAGAAAGAACGTCTTGACCTCGGGACCTTTACCAAAGAATAATTCAACTTGTAATGAATTAAACGAGTACTGGAATCAATTACTCTAAAGTTTGGTAATCTATTTACCGAAAGAGCTCTCTCCTGAATGTAGAAAATCACAAAAAGATCGATGGTGGTAAAATTTTTCCCACGCATTTTCGCGCTTGTTAACCTAAATAATGTGAAGTATCTAATGCTGTTTATAATTTATTATTTACTGGGTGACATAAGGGCGGTCTTCCCATTTTCAAAGCATTCCCTCGAGACAGTTTATTGCGAAAAACACTTAGGTAGAACCGAGGGTATATTTAAGAGATTACACTTCATGATAGTTTTATACTTTCCCCCAGATACATATGGGGTCGGCCAACGCTGCACACTTAAAACTTTCGGATTTCCAATGATTACGTATATCACGAAATCACACCGATTACAACATGCGATTTAGCACAAAACGAAAAGTTAAAATTTTATCTCGGTCCTAAATAACTGTTTTCCCTACATTTAGGTATTAGGCTGACCGACACGAAACTAGTTTTTCGTCCTTATAAACAAGTTCTGATAGAACCAACAAAATTTTTCCTTCCTATACTTTGCATGTATGTACATATACTAGACCATGCTATTGGTGTTGACTTTCAACGCTTTCAGAGAAGAAACTTTAGCTCTTTCCCTACATTATTATTAAACGTGGAGAAGCAAGGTTTAGTGGTGTTTGGTCGACATTATGAAGTCGTGACAGTGGCGTTATTAAACTAGAGTTCGGCCACGCAACATTTGCGATCGTGCCACCAAAACACGGATGTACCCTTTCCTGCTGTGAAAATCAAACAAAACGCAGACTAGACACTAGTTTTATTAGAAACTAGGTGTAATCCGACAAGAAAGGAAGCATAAACTAACTACATATAGATTCTTAATTATTCAGATTTTCCGGTAAAAATGCTACAATCACGCTATTATCGACTTGTGTGTAAACATCTGCCGTGCATCTGGTTTCGTATGAAAATTCCGGTAAACTACCGGCGACGGTCAAGGGCCGTCGACTGAAAATATATAGTGCACGCAAACCCCAGGAAACTCGCTCCCGGTACGGCCCACACATAACGTGACGCATGCACGCCATAACCGGACTGGTAGGTTTTTATTATTTCTTGCATATAATTAGGTGGCGTGCCTTATCCCACCTTAATGTGGCTCGAACGAGCTACTTAAAGCCATAAACACCGAACGTACATTTGCCACTAACGAGCTTTTATTCTGATGCGTTGCTCGTACAAAAGTTCACTGTTTCATCAGCTTAAAGAAGAAGAAACGGTCGCAAAGTTAGCTGCTCCGTATATAGCTTCTCAAGAAAAAACAAAATTATTGCGTTTTGTACCCTCAGTTAAAACTGTGAAAAGATTAGGTACGGTACTGTTTTGTTATTCAATAAAGAATATTCCGTCCGTCCGAGTTAACCGTGAGTTAAGTTACCTTTTGTTGTGCCTTACATAATTTATAATTACGAGTAACACCACGTAAAATTATTAATAATAGCAACCAAGTGGTAAACATGCCAACATAATGGTGTTTAGATTGAAGATTATTGTCATCAGGGGAAAGTCGTTAAAACAGGTTTTACAACCAAATATCTTCAATAATAAATGCTAGTCCATTAGACCCAAAATTTGTAAATCATTTAAAATTATATATATTTCAAAAGAGATGACTTGGGTAATTCATAAATACAAATCCTCAAAAATTTTGTCGTAAAAAATCGTACATTCCGCAAACGCTCATAAAGGTTCTCTTTATGATTATGGCAAGCGACGCAGCGCCACGCCGTCGCCATAAAATATAATTCCATTCGAAGCTTTACAGTTAAAAAAAAAGGCGACACGTTACCCAGATCTAACCAGAACGGCACCTTTAATGCGATGACCGAACATTAAAAAAAAACACCAGGAGCCTATAGATGACACTGTGATTCCCCGTAGCGGAGGATAAGCCAAAAAAATGATATACTCACCGGCTCTGACGTCGACTCCGACAACCTGAACGTACTGCTGATCTGAAAAAAAAATCGAAAATCAGTCACTTGATTCTAAAGCAAGTCGACATCCATTTGAAAACCGTTTACTTTTATTTAAAAAGCTCAGCGTAAGCTCGGTCACGTTCAATCCTCATTGCCTCACGTGTGGATATTCACGATGTAATGTCACAAAGCAGCATTCCTAAACATGTTGAAAATGTACCGGAGAAAACATATAACAACATTTAGAACCTCTCTTCCGGAAAGGATGGATACACACACATCTACCCACTTAGTTTTGAATGTGCGAAAGGTAGGCAGCCATTTCGAGAGGAAGCGTGTTACGAATAAAAATAATAAGTATTCACATATTACATTATGCCTACACACATTTAATTTTTGGTGGACCTTTTATTTAATCGTTATACAATGGGATATATGATGAAGAACCATATTATTATTTAAACTAGCTGAATGTTCGGTTACTTTTAATTAAATTTAATTTATAACGAGTTTTCCTACTCGCTAGGATAATTTAGCTTTATTAAAAGTTCACAGCCAGCAGCTAACTGCAGGAATTCTTTTGGCCAAAATAAGTTTAACCTTAGACTCATGAGTCATGTAATTTCGTACAGAAAAAAACAGCACAATTGTGCTGTAAAATAAAATTGCTTACTTTCAAATTTTAAGCCTGAGGAAAGTCTAAAAATAAGAATACCAAGCAAAAAGTACTGCCAGCTTAGCATTAACTGTACATCAGAAAATGGAATTAGAGTCGGGTCCAAATGAGCATTTATACAAGTAAAAATTGACACTTTGCGAGTGAAGTTACCAATCCCCAAGTCTCCGGTAAGCATAGACGAGTAAGCTTCACTGCGGATTATATTTAAACCCTAGTTTAGGACCACTAAATGTCGTCTGTAAGCTAAACCGATAGGGCAGATATGCATCTGGCGACGTAGTTATATGAAGATAAAGACGCGTCCGGGGACGGCAAATTCTCATGCAGACCATCGCTGCGGCTTAAAATATCGCATAATAACAAGTAGAAAGCGTATATGGTCTCACGGCGAGTCGTGTTCGCTTTAAAATTGCAAGGGGGCATGTATACATATGCACGAGAAGAGAAGCGTGAAGAGACACCGGCTGAAAATTTAAAGAGGGAAATAATCGCTTTGTGTGCCCTCTAACTGTTAAACATTTACGAGGCGTAAAGCTCAAAGAAAAGCGAGCAATTTTCTGAGAGTCGAGTGACGCACAAACAATAACCGAGGAATTATAGACGAGATGGAAAAAATCCTAATTACTTAACTCCCGAACGAAATATACGTCTTACGTAAAACATAAACATCAAGAACGTTGTGTATTATTATTAAGTCTTAAAAGACTAAAAGCTCTTTTTCTTGTCACGGTATTATTTTAAAAGATTAAAATTGTTTTAACAGTTCCGTTGAGCTGTTCAACACATGTTCTTGTCATCTCCTTTTATAGTCGTTAGCAGGAGCAATTTATAAAAGTGGTGAGAAAAAAAAGACTGACGTCCTACTAAAACTTGATTTAGTAGTTGTATACGTGATTATTGCTCGAGTCTGCAACTTGATGAGTTTTACTAAACGAGTATTATCCGCAAAGAAGTGCAACGAAAATTAATACCGGTACCGGGAAGCTTAATTCGTTATACCGCATTTGCAACTTACCGAGAAGTAATGAAAAAACTTTAACGCGGAAAAATTTCATCGGCGATAACTAGGGAAAACAAGAACAGTATCCTTATGGATTTATACAAGAAGTTCCCAAGACGACCAGTCGGCGGACAAAATAATTAACCGCTTTATATTAAAATTGCTTTTTAATCCGGGGATATAAATTAAAGATTGTATTCAAATTAAAGCAAATATTAAATTATCCACGTTTCTTTCATTATTCTCTCATGAAAATTTAAACCAAAAACGTTGTATCGTTAGGACAAATTCAATTTAATCAAAGCAACTAGTTTTAATTGCTTTGAGACCTATTCAATTATGAATTTGAAATAAAAATGAAAACAGCCCCTCCAATGTTACTTTATAAACACAAAGCTGTACACCGAATAGATATCACAATGATGTATCGAGTGATTCAAAAGTGTGTGGCATAATTTAACCATTTTTTCATACCAATTTTTGAAAACCTATAATTTTACTATTTTTTGAGGTAGGACAATAAATACTATGATATCTATTATCATTTATAGAGTGGTATTCGTAGTATAAATTATGACTCACATTTTTAAATCACCTGTATATGATACAATAAAGTGTCTCAAAAATTTTTAAAAAAATAATAAAAAAGTAAAGCAAGTACAACACAAATAAAAGCAAAGAAAGTATCTGAAGTACAAACAACTAAAAACAAAAAAATTCCCAATTTCCAAATTAGAGTCAGGATTGCCAACAGATTCATTCACGTGAATCAGTTTGTAGTATATGTGCAACCCCTAAGAAAACCTTGATGTCGTATTGAGCGTCGATGTTCCTCATATGCCTCGTATCGATTTTGAAATATTCCTCGCATTATTTATAATTAAAAAAAAATAATTAAAGGAATTATTTTGTAAATCAATATGTTCCGAGGCCACGTAGACATTTAAAATTAGTTGATCCTGTGACCCTCCACAACCTATTCAATCACTACTTGGAAAATTCTTCACGGTTAATTCTTTCGGATTATTGACTCGAATGAAATATTACTGCATTCGCATTTAACAACAGACTCTCTGGCAAGTAAATATCGAAACTTTATTATCTGTCATTTCGTTTTATTGTTGTTTTATGTAACCGAAGGGAGCCATGAAAATTTACCATCATCGTGGTGAGTTTGATGAAGGGTTTTTGGGTCGAAGATTGCGACCTTCTTGCAGTCACGAAACTTTGTAGAATAAACGCTGTTTAAATAATGTTTGCCAAGATAAAACTCAAGCGTAAAAATTTAGAAGATCACCTACATTAAGGAAATGTAAATAACAGAGTTAGCTGCTCATTATTTAGTAACGATGCTTTTACCGCAGTCTTGGAGTTGTCACGGCCGCCACCTGATGTCCGGGTAAAGCTTTTCCGGCGACAGCTCTTACTTCTATTACGTTCCAACGTAAACTTGTCACTTGACAGACGTACAAATTTAAAAAAAATAATAAACAAAAATTACCACGAAAAAGAATAACGTTAGCAAAATGCTAAATTTAATAAAACGACTACCAATTTAAAAAAGAACGAAACCCCACAATATGAACTGTGTAATTATCCGGTGCCTCACTTGACAAAACTTTAAATTTACTTTTATTTCGAATATTATAATTTGTGTGCAGACGAGTAAAGTTTGTTATTGCTGAAGTTAAGTCACTCGGAGGAATTTTATCAGATGGGAAGCTAAAACCGCAAAATATCGTCGAGTTGATTCTTTGAAAATAAATTTCCGCGCACACGCCGCCGCCGTCGCGGCGCTGCGAAATCCAATTACAACTTGACTAAAATAACTCGGAGCAATTTAACACGAAGATTTCGTTACGATAAGTGCAATAATCTTCACGTACGGAATAATAGTGCTCCAGACTCATTATTGTCAATGTTCTTTTTTTTGTTCGTTCGTTATTGGACTGTTGCAGTTAAAGTCGTAGATGATGAAAAGAAACGCTTCAGTCTATAACAATTACGTTACACCTTTACAGCTGAAGTGAGTGGACGTTGTTTACAGACCGGCTTTTTACACCTTCATCTAGACTGTTTGCCACTGAGGTTTACTTTACGTAATGGTTTATTCCAGTTTTATGAAAACGTATTCTAAAAATTTTGTCTTGATTCATATTCCACAATTTCCAAATTTACTTTATCTAGTATTCGTTTATTCAATCGAACAAGCTATTAATTATTCTTTTGGTAACACTATGCTCCCTGTTTTAAAACAACAAACATCAAAGGCAATAGATTTTACTAGACTAAATAAATACGATGAACAAAATAAAAGTCATTACTTCCACTGCAAGAGGAGAATACAAAATAAGCACAACAGTGATTCAATTTCCACCATTTAGGTGGAGAAACAGTAAAACCGAGGTCGTAAAAATAGCCTTCTCATATTATAAAGCTATCAGTTTCTGCGTGAAGGGTCTAATTCAATTTAACAATCGTCTTTGTGTCTCCATTCTCTTCAGATGAACCAAACTTCATTTCTATAACTCTGACTCTGATAATTCTTTCTCCAAAAACCTGAAATAAGTTTCTCGACAATTAAAAGCCACTATCTCGTTCAAAAGAAAAGAACACATTTTCACTAAACGAAAGATGAGAAATTACAATGAGAATGTCCGCCGAGAAACCTACACCGCATGTTTCATCCACTTTAAAACGTCAGATTCCTGTCGGAATTAAGCAAGTTCCAGAAGCGTCGTCGTAGTAACCACGTAAAGAGGCTTGGAAATGCGACCGCTTCTTAACTTTCCGTAGAGATGATGGAATGTCGTTGGCGAGAGGTGACAATAATGCCTGAAACGTTGGCAATGAATTATGCAATGAATAAGCTTTGCTAATCTGTGGCTGGAGCTCGACTCCGGACTTTACTGTTCCCGAGGGCAGAGGGACGTGCCGTCGCTGCCTTTACTTAACAGAACGTTTTCCCCCCACAATTTCCCGGTGTTGGTGGTTCTCATCGCCGACCTATTATGCATTTCGTTCCTGTATGTGGTCACGTATCGATTTTCTAGGTATTAACAAAAATCACCGTCGGCACGGTTCTGCATTAGAACAAAGCAATTTTGATGGAAAATTATGTAAATGTTTCGAGTTTGGACTGTAACACACGTTTCCCCTTTTCGCACAGAATTAAATAATGTTTAACGAGAAGATATCATACCATACCATACCATACCATAGACTGCTATGTTAAATTTAATTCAAATACGAAAGCCGTTTTAGACATAGCGAAAGCACACGTGGTTTTAGCATAAAGTAATTTTCAATTGAAATATGAATGTAGATACCACCCACTTTAGTAGAAATCCCGCAGATAGTATGATTGAGATAACTGCAAGGTTATGGTAATTTAAAGTACTAACTTACGAAAGCATCGCCAATAAAGTCCAACATATCATATCAATTGGCTACAAATCTCGCGATTACGTTCAAACCAAGTCGACTCGCGGATTTTATTGCTTATTTATTCACAGACCTGTATCGGGAGCACCGAATCACATACATTCCAAATTTATGATCTTCCAAAATCATTCGATGCCCTTTTGCTGAAATGAGTAATTGGGTCACTGAAATTAAAATGACGGAAAGATCTTGTATAATTTATTGAAACAACGCCTCACTGATGCTATTTATAGAAGAACTTCCAGTTTAATGAAGGACGTGCTTGACAACGAACGAAGAGTATAATTGAGTGAGTTCGGTCTAAAACTGAACTACTGACCCATTGAGAGAGAAAACAGTTACAAACCACTAGACTAATTAGTAGGTATATCAGCGACTGCTACTACTGCTACAAAATTGGACTACTGCTGTCCAATTTTGCATGAGTTTCGACTGATTCCAATTTTGAATAAAACAAAAAGACAACCGATTTATTTCGAAAGCGCATCTCCATAGCTCTAATATTTAAAGTAATAACATTCAAAAATGTCATAACACATTTCAACTTTTCGTCCTTTTTAATAAGCTACATACATTATACTAGGTACAGATAAATTATGTTTAGCAAAATACTCCAAAAATCAAATTCTACTATTTTTCTTTTCTTTGTTTGGTCTTGGATGCGTCTAAATGGCTCCTTTGATCTCAAAATAAGAAACGTCGACCTTTCCAAGCATCGTCCTGCCGCCCCGCGTTATGTTTATGCGAGTCTTGGGTTCGGATCGTCGGCTGCAGTCACGTGGAATTGATGAAAAATCGCCCCCAGTGCCGATAAAACGTCTCCATGCTGATATCGGAAACCATCGTCTAATAAATTCTTTGTCAACGACAAACTACTATGTGTGTATAGAAAAGGAAGTCTCGAAGCAAATTTAACCGAAACGGAATAAATTACGGGTGAGCATTATGCCTCCATTTGGCAAATAGCTTTAGTGTGAAATTAGCATTTCAAAAGAGCCGATATGAAACTTGTTGCATCTTTGTTTCTTTCATGATGTAGGTAGGTATATACGTTCAATCATGCTGACGTTTTCATTGTTTGGTCTGCGAAACAAGTTCTGATTTCGCATTCTGTTTGGATAATCCAGGATTTTCAGGAAGAACCCCTAGAAAATTCATTACGTTTTGATCTATTTATATGTGGTGGACGTTTATGCCAGACCTAGTACACCTCTAACCTATCTCATATAAAATTCCGAACATACCAGAGACGTTACAGATAAATTCCGGGATGCATCGCATCTGAAGAACGAAATTAAAACGTACCAGTCCCACATCGTTCCGTCTTATCTCCGGAATACTAATAATACTAATTTAATGAAGCAATCTCATTCCGGAAAAACCGAGGAGTAATTAATGTCCAGACTATGTAGGAACAGTAAAACGAGGAATAACAACAAATCACAGACAACATAGAAGCGCAAAAGCTGCACTCTGCGGCCTCAATTAAGACATATCATTTATATAAAACGTTCGGCGAAGGGATGCGGCCAGCTTTTTATTTGGCAACCCTGCTGTTTACAGCTGTGTTAGTAACAAATGTCTGGAATTACCGTACGTGGCGCTGCGACCACAGATCGGGCCGTAATTTCGTTTTTGTTGCCCGATTTAATACTGTCATATCACGGACGGAAATGGAAGGGTTCAACTTTTCATCACTTACGCACCAATTTTGCAATTTTGCTACAACCCTAATCTCGTCGACGAAAAAACAAACAAAGAAACTGTCCAGAAATCGGTATAAAATTTCCTACGCCATCTAGGTCGAATACCTAATCCGTTAAAATTTCAAATTGTGGGTCGGCGTTAGTGTAGGAAACTGGGTCGTTTCATTAAGTTGAGGTTTCTGAGATGACTTGATTATTTCTCTTTGGGTCCTATTTGTCATACTAATCAAAAGATTGTAGATTTTAATTACTCCAGCAAAATATATACCTAAACCTAAATACACATCTAAACGTGTTTAGAATTCTATTTTTATTTTCTTCTTTTATTAGCTGTTATACAATTGAACGTTTCGGGATCGACGTCAAAACATAATCCGTCTGGCAATACGGTGACGGTGAAGGTTTCAGCTTCAATTTCCGAGCTTTTATTTGTGGAAGAAATTAAATTTTATCCTGTTTATGAGTTGACGGGTTTCGTTGCTTCCAGAAAGAAGAAAATTAGCATTGCTGGATGCTCGGTAATTAAATTACGCCGATACAAAATTATAAACTTTATAAGGTCTTTTATATTCTTTGCCTCCTTATTTGTTCCGTTCCGACACGTTCCTAGGGTACCCCAGCAGGAACTGAGATAATAAACGCGGTAGAGAGACGCTCGAAAGCCTTCTATATGAGTCAAAAAGGTGCAAGATAAAGTTGCCTGTAATTGCAAAACCTTGTTTTATACTTGGCCGTACTCGTTCATAACACTGGCCCGGTTTAATCCGTGACTTGCACCCCTGATATTGGTGCAGTTTTATGACACACTGCCCGTTTTATTGCTATTTTTAAAATAATTGCTCGTTTACGTCTAACGGAAAACCGTTTACTACCGAAATTCAATTTAAAAATTAAGTTTATGGAACCTTCCAATGGTAGTTGCACTTTTTCATCAAAAACACTTGTCTGTTTGCCAGTAAAAGTCGAACCTAGATAAAATTGTCATTTCTGGATTACGATATGTGTGCAGTAGACAAATATCCGATTGCTCTCTGTAATAACAAACTTTTAAGGTATAAATTTTACTTATATTGCAGGTAAATAGCTTTCATATCAACAGATGCGTTTTAAAATATAAGTACTAACATTAAATTTGAATAAACTCAACTCAACAGATAAAATTCTTGTAGTAAAAGACACCTAACCATAATTTTTTACGAAGGTAGTGCTTCAATTTTTGTATTAGAATATAAAACAAGTGAGCAAATTAGTATTAGTAGCAAATTATATTCCGCTTCATTGGCCACAGCGAACCCAACAGTCTACAGATATTGCATTACAAAACCAATTTTTTTTATTTGGTTTAATTTCCAAAATGTCCTCTTTATAACTTTTGTTTGAAATAGCTGGTAGTGGTTGTGGGGTTTTATCTCATTGAACAATCTGTTGTGCCATTACTACATAGAGTTTTTTAAAGAACATTTTTCCCCGTGGGGTAGCAATTTTGAAACAATGGCTAATAATCTGGTCTGCAATTAGCGTGTGTCGTTGATAAAGCGCAAGGTGTGTGTCGTATCGACAGTGCGTAGGGTGGAACACGGCACATACAAATGGCACTTGTCGAGTCGGTATCGCTGGGTATAAATTACTGGATGCCCGCCCCAAGCAGCATGCAACGTGTGTATGTGTGTAATACACATTGTGGAGCGATCCGGATCGGACCATTCCAAATATGAGTTTGAAGCTAAATGAGTTTATTCAACACTTTTACCGCCTCATTATAAGGAAGGAGTGAAAAAAGCTGTAGTCAGGACCTTTCGTGCTTAAGCCCAATTACGACTAAATTTTTGTCGTCCGACTCGAGTGGGAAATGTAAATTGGTTGAAAACGCAAATAAAATTATATTGGGTTTAAATATCGGTGAGGGGATTAAATCACATTTGTGACTAACCGGAATTATCCGGGAAATTATCTAAATTACAGGTGGACGACGACGGTCGCCAAGTCTACGAGTTTACTAGTGCTTTCGTTAAATTGAAACGTTGCCTGTGGTAATTTACCAGAACGTAATCGGACTGGAGAAGGCTTATCTTTAACACAACACCTGGTTTATTCCTATAATGGACGTTATTATCGAATTTACTATAGAAACACATTATCAAAGATTAGCTTTCTTTATCTTCGTTATTCGAGACAGAGTAAAACACCTTCGCAAGTTTCTGGAGATCAACGCGTCTAGTTTAACTTGAAAATTGCAAATCAACTCGTGTCGGTCGACGCACCGAACGAAATAAATCTCGAAGATTCATAGGCGAAACTTCCGTCAAGTGCAAAAACACAGCATTATAGATGGAGAAAAAACGACGGGTCTAATAGGAAACAAATCGCAAACGTCAAATTCTTGAGCCCCAAACGAATCCAAGAAGTACGTGGAGAATGTTTGAGCAATATTATAACGTGTGTACATTAAAAGCAAAACTCGCAGTAGGCGAACGTATGTCGTCGTATGTATCGTCCACTAATGAATTTTAAATATCTGTCATATTGATAAAAGAACAAATAATCAAAGACATGCAAAATATTTTTCAAAGCACTCCTGAGTTGTTTTTTTAATAAACTCAGGTTATTTCACTTGTATCGAGAAATCAAGATAATTTGGAATCTTGTAATTGTCATCTTTGGATCCGAAAACGTATGTCTGTTTTTGAACTTTCTGCACATAAAATGTTAAATAGAATAATAATTTAAAAGGTAAAACAGCAAAATAGGCTAGAATTAGTCGTCGACGTATAATAACAGGACCGTTCTTTTTTTAAGATAAATCGTAAATTTAGTTATTAAAATCATCATCTTTTTGATCATGCCATTTTACCTTTCGACTTCTCATTTTATTTGACGTTTCACAGACAAACATTTTTAGATCCAAGAATGACTCGATTACAAATTATCTTGATCTTTCGAAAAAAAAACATAATGTAAAAGCAGTGGGTACTAAGTCAAATATTCAAACTAACTGAGTAGTGTAATCTGGAGCAGCCCCCCACTACTACCAATAAGATAAACAGATATCCGTTAGAAAGAAACAGGTAGCAGTTAGATAAAAGCAGGTAATAAACAGATAAAAAACGGGTAAAACAAGAAATAACGAGTAATAACCGGTAAATAAACAGCTATATAGTCGTTTCTTTTTAACAAATCTTATCGGTCAAAATGATCAAGTATGCATATTAAAACATTTCCAAATTAGTAGTGGGGACGGCTCCAGAATCTCTCTATTTTTACACTACTTGTCTGGGTTACAATGATCTAATAATTAGATATAAATTTATGTACTGCTATTTCAATATTTTTTTTACATTTTCACTAAGACAATAAGTAATAATAGAGTTCTGCACCTTTAAATAATTTATCATCACTCATAAATAACCATGATTTTTTTCATATTTTTAGACGCATCAAGCTGATCGGTATTTTCCGCATAAATATTTAACAATAATGGATACCGGAAAGTCGAATAGATTTCCTTCTAAATTATTAAACAGCAATGAAGTAACCTTTGAAATTAAAGGGGATAATCAAATTAGTCTAAGCAGATGATAAATGGTACGGCTAACAAGTTTAATACAGTAGAAAAGAGAAGAAATACTGATTTCTCCGTTAAAATGGTACCGAATTACAGATTTCAAAGCAGGTGAAAGAATTGAAAGTCCCATAAACAGACACGCTATGTGTAATTACGAGAGCTAACAGCCGGTACTACTTTATTCATTTCCTTTTCGTCCGTTTACTTTGTATCCGTAATGCAATGTTAGTGTTTCATCAAGATAATACGCTTGTGTTTATTACTTCAAATACGGCTAATAGAAGCAATTCAGCTCTCAGAGCATGATAATAAGAAATGTTCATCGACCATAAACTAGCCTTAAGACCTCCGCCACGAAAAATTCCATCTTATTATGAAAGCGTTAATTTAGCACACTATAATGTCGCGTACACCGCCACACAACTTCAATTATTTGCAGCGACAACACGGCTTTTTTAATTTATTGCTTGTAATATAACTTAATATTGACTCGCGAAACACACTTTGCGGCATCATAAATAAAACGGGATCAAAGGGAGTCGCGGACCGACGTTCACAAACAGCGGTAAGTGGTTCAGAGCAGGGCTCCATTAGCAAATCAATACATCGAGGAGGTCTATCGGCAAACAGCAAAATGTCATCGGGTGTCAAAGTTCGTGTCGCTTTGATCACCTTGTTTCCATTTTTCTTCTCGGGTCTCCGAGACAGTAATTGGACATCCAGACATCCCCGAAGGTCGAAGAATGACCACGACCACTTCCAATCGATAAATATTTAACTCGCATAATATTTGGTTCCTTTTTAAAATAGAGTGATGTCAGTTTTGGTCCTCAAAAAATCCGGGCAACGTAGTACAACCCACACGACTTCATCGCTTCGCTGAATAATTGCGGGTCGTAAAGCCGCGCTTTCATCAGACGCGGCTTAGAATGGCCCTCCAGCTCCATATACTTTTTAACTCATAGTTGCTTTGATTGCCGTCCATAAATCGTGTCGGGAATGTCTCCAATAATCTCGATGGGAGGATCGGAGCCTGGCCGGTCCGGGTCTTCAATTATCCTGAAGCTTGTCATTTGGTTTTCAAAGCAGTTCCAGGGTCCCGAATCCTGCTTTGCATATGTCTAATAGACAACCACTAGAGCCTCCTACCAGAATATTGAAATTGTCCAACACCCGCCCACATATATTTTATGCAAACACGCCTCGACGAAATTCGATATTTTCTCTAAGAACGTCGTCCGAATTTATGTTTACCGGAAAATTTACTTCTCAGACTTTTGAATTTAATAATTTTTTTGTTCTTGCTCCGGATCTTTTCAAATGAATAAATCCTAAGAAGTAACAAAAGAGTTGCTAAAGCAAAAACCACGACCCACAAGGAAATACACCGTTCCGGATTTGTTCTTTGAGAGAATTTATGGTCGATGGAGTACGGGGCGGACTCAGATTCCGGCCATTGTTAGAATACCACTCACGGACTGGTGAGGTATAACACATGTATAATGATTACTACATAAATGTTAATTAAGCTTTGACAACGGCAGCTACGCCCTTCTACATGGTATGGCGTGCTTGCTTAGTCGACAAAACAGAATACGGGATGAGATTACTAAAACTGGATGCGTCTGCTCGATCCTTGTGTTGACATTAATACGGTTTCCTCGTGATAGAACGTATAAACGTCGCAATCACGGCGAAAACACTCCGAAGGCGGTTTTTGTTGCTAACCGCACCGGTATATGCAAGTGCAACGCTGAAGCACCCGGAAGCGTCGCTTTAATAAAACACAACCGTGTAAATCCAAAGATGTATTAACTCTCAGCCGGCTTCCGGGCCAATGTAGAGCTATCGCATATTGGCTGTGTATCTTTCCGGTGAGTTGATTTTTATTCGTGGAGGGATTGCGAGTAAATGTTGATTTAAAAAGCCGAAACAGTTTTCTTACCAAGACATGGACGGAAAATTATTTAATTTCGGCCTGCTCAATTTGAGCGGCAAATATTAGCACTACCTCAAAATTAATCTTTATCTTTATAAAATTTAAGTAAATTTCTCCCCCTGCTATTTACCAACTCTCAATTATGAAAATAAAAAGTTAAAGTAAATAGTCCGTCACATTTTCCTCTAAAATTTCATACGAAATAATATGCATAAATCTTCTAAAAGTAAACATACGATTACATAATACATTCACAATACAATTGCTTCATTACTACACATACTTCATTACATCTAATTACTCGTCTACGTATTTATCTTAAATCACATTCAAAATTTAAAATTTCTATTTTACCTTCGAAAAACATGTCTGTAATTGATCCACGCGGCTGAGACCTCCGCATGGCGCACGCATTTAAGTAATTAAACACATTCTTGTGAATGCATTAACTAAATCAAAATTTGATAAATGAATCGAGTTCCGACAATTTACTCATTGGTCGACACGAAACATGCACTACACATCCAGTAATTTCAATTAAATTGATCGGTGGAGACGCAGAAGTAATTAAAGCCCTTTGGCAAGCATCTAAGGTTTTCTCGTTGGTGATGGCGTATTATACGCCGCAAAACAACCGTAGACAACGGTTGTGGCCGTGTATGTCTTCAGTAACAGTTAATAAACTCCCATACAGTGTCACTTGTTTAATCCTAGCCGAGAGGTATTTGGTGGAGACCCTGCCAAGGCAGATGGGAACGATGTAAGTGGCTAACAGGTGTAAACGATGCTTCAGTTAACTCGATGGCCATTTGCCGCTAGATTAGCCAACATACGGACTGCAAAATTACACCTCTCCTGCACACTTCTTTAATCTCTGTTTAAGCTGTCTTCGCTTAACCCTTCCAGCCCAGATGCAACAACAATTTACAGAAAAAAAAACGAGGTTGTAATCAGAGAAAATATTTTTGGAGAATGAAAATTTTGATATTTTACCAAAGCTTCGTCTTATTTTCGTGGGAATAAAGTTTCCTCCTCGGATTCAAAACAGGACAAAAAAAATGATGGGGAGTTTATTTGATTTGTTTTTCAACGTTGTTTCCTTTTGAAAGCCCGTATGAATATTAAAACTTCCATAGGCAACAATCGCCCCACGGGGACAGTTTATACAAACTTCTGGATTAAACTTGGAGAACGAAAATGTACGATGGATAATTTTTTCATTCAACTCGTCTTTTAATATAAACAGTTTCAATTTAGAATATTTCTGTTGCCAAGAATTGTGAAAAATATATTATCCCGGCGCATCCACCATTTTCGAAATAATACATATACTCTTTTTCATATTATTGTGCATCAAGTAGGTTGTAGTAGTTAAAATGAATCTTTAACTTAAAGGCTGATTTACACAAATATGGACATTAATATGTGATTCAGAACAAATTTAAGCACATTAATAATGACAAAACTCCTTATGTTTGCTACCCTATCTCCATTACGTTGTTAATTTTAATTATTTTTTGCTACCTGGGGCACACATTTATTTGAAAAAATAATTTGTAGGGAAATTTGAGCTTAGAATTGTTTGAATTTTTGCATGATTGCCACCTTAAATGATCTCTTTCAACGACTACTTCGATGCACATTAATATGAAAACGAGTATATATTGTCGATACTCACACAAAAGTCATTAAGGCCATCTTTTACAATTTAAATTGTAAAGCCATTTTTTTATTCAAATGTATAATAAAAAATGTAGTTTAGACAAAATTATGTATGCAAAATCTTTACAAAAAACCTACATATTAAGTACATCAAAAGTGATGTGAAAATAAAACGACAAATTAATTAATTAAAAGGATTAATTAAAAGTCCGATCTTAGCGTCAGTTTTGAGATTATCTACAGTTTTAAGTTCAAGGTTTTAATTGTTTTATTTGTGTATTTCATCAATTTCATCAATTACTTGTCATCTTACAACAGTCTGTCAAAACTAAAACCTTAAACATAAAGCAGCAAAAATCAAATAATTGCAGATAACTCTTGATATATTTATTGACACTTTGTATTACGGGCGGGCATACAAAACTCAATAACAACTAATAAAACTATGCGATTTTTAAATAAAAAAATTAAGAAAAACCCATAAAATCAATTCAAAAATGTTTCTTAAATCAAATAAGTAAATTCATAGTCAATTAAAATTTTCAAAAACGTAAGCATTCATGTTGATACAAATCATTTTCTTAGATACAGGGTGTTTCATATAATTTTACGAGGCCTGCGCCTGTAAGATGCAATCAATAATACATATTCCGATACGAACTCGATTACAAATTTAGAAAAATTGGATAATCTTCTCTAGTTTGTTCACCCTTTTAAAAATTACAACATTTTTAGTTAGTGACTAAGATAGATAAACTAGAAGCATATTCATGCAGTCTCTTTATAAAACAAATGATAATTATTTCTGAAAAACTGTAGTTAATGACTATTAATGAAACAGTCATTATTACACAACTACTGTCGTGGGTTTCCAAAAATTAAATAATTAAATGTGTATTTTTTGTATCTAGTGTTTTGCGAATTTTGCGTGCGTACATTAGACGCAAGCCTTGTAAACTTGTGTGAAACACCCTGTATTTGCCATCAAACGTCAAAAACAGGACATTTGATCCCCCAGTAAGCAAAATATAAATTTGCATTTTAGCTGCCGGTATCATAATAATGTGTAGAGAGGAGCCATATAACAAGGTAGGTAGGTACGTTTTATTCTGATAAAATCAAAATATGATCGAGAAAATTTCTCTTCTAAAATGCTACAAAATATTTCTTTCCAATATAAAATGATAAAGAAAAAACAAAATCACAGCCTTTTCTAAAGGATAAATTTAACAACTGACTTGTTGACATTTTTATTATCAATTAAAAACAAAATATTATGTACATACAAACAAATGTAGAAATAAAGTAAACAGACTATTGTATAACCCTAAAACAAACAGCAAAATTGAAATAAATATAATCACCATAGTTCTGTAACATAAAAATTGACCATAAATTTCTATAAATGTTTTATACTTATATTTTGTTTGAATTTAATTTGAGATTTACATTTAGAAATTTCAGCATATTAAAGCCAAAACTATGTCACTTCACACCAATTGAAAACCTAATAAAAAGCATCAAAACAACTCATTAAATCTTTATGACAATTTGATACTTCTTGTGACCAAGCGCTTGTTTCTACCACTCATCCCACAACACTGTTGAATGATAAAAACGTCCCTTCTAAGAACTATAAGCAAACATAATGAGATCGCATCTGCTACACAAAAGACGGATGACAATGTCATATTGTGTTATTTTTTGGTACCAAGATGCATAGACAATCTTTGGCACATAAACTCCGTTTTCACGGCATTCACCAGTAACATGGAGAAACGAAGTTATGAAGTGAGTCCGGGCGCACCGGAATATTGTTATTTTTGCGCTCGTTGCGGGTTCGTTTTATCGTCATTTGCAAAGAAGGAAGTGGCAGTGCAAGGCGTCCGTATCGCGACGATGGAACCTTTTTAAGTCGCGCTGCCATAAACAATTTCTTTAGAGGTACTTTATCATTTTATTAGGTAATTTCCAAGCATATAAAGTAATATCCACGGGAGTTTATAAAAAATGCCTAAGACGAGCTTGTCTAAATCCTTGGCAAATATAAAACCGAATAAATCTGAACACAAGCGTGCACATACACGAGAAGAGTGAGAAAAAAGTAAAAAGGATCTTCTAGCTCGGCTGGCAAAACACATTATAAAGGTTTATATGAAAAGACATTACGGCGAGAAGAAGGCGTATTCCTGCGAGCATTCTTCAACGACATCCATCTTGATGGTTTGAAAGACAGCGGGGACAGAACAACGCTTCGCATAACGCATTATTGACACGCCACACATACACACATCCGCCCGATGTATACATACACACGTTCTTTGATGGAAATTGTATCTCTGACAAACATATTGAATTTAAGACTACAGAAGCAAAATTTCATCAACGTCAGGTGCTTTGCATGAGGACGTCTTCACAAAACGTGAAAGAACGCCGAAATGATGTCAAATTAGGGACGACCTCGTACTCGAGAAGATGCGATGTCTCTTGATTCGTTCCTGAATCTTATCGCAAAATTAATTTTTCCGGTAGTAATGTGAGGAAAGTGAGCTCAGTTCGCTCTTTAAATTTCGAGCTTAGGAATATCAGACCAACCTGCGACAAGGTGAACGAGATTCCGAGCCTCGAAAGACTCACGCCAATTACGAAAACAATTTGAAAAAGGAATTGTAATTCGGTCGGATCTCGCTCGGATTCTACAAGACTGTTACGGCGTATTAAAAATCGCGATCGCTCTAATACAATTTAACATTCCGACCTACACAGTTCGTGAGCCGTTTCATGACTAAAACGAGCCGTGCCACGTTCAAGATATTTGATCGCACCAAAAAGTATAAAAATAAAATTAATGAACGTGTAACAAACAATAAGCCTTTTTCTAAGAATCGTAATAACAACTAGATTTTTTTTAAATGCAGGTAAATGCAAATACTTCAGGTCCTAAAGTGGTACAAAAAGTAGTAAACAGAACAGTTTTTAAGATTGTCATGTGTCCTTTAAATTAATAAATAAAGCTTTGTGTACCTTGACAAGTACCAGTCAATTTACCGATACTCTACACACAACAACTAACCCTCGAGCTATATTAACCATTCCACCAATCTCAAAGCAACACTGTAATAATTAATTACATTTTCAAACATGTTTATTAAAGTCCACACAGTGATTGACACATATTTTTGTTATGTTTGACTGATTCAATTACGATTCTGATGTACTTTTCCCCAACATCAAAAGATCGAATCGATAGACTCCATCCAAAAGTTATTATATTGTTAAAGGGACGTATTAAAAACGAAATTGGAAGTGGCATTACGTCGACACGAACTAGGTAATGCATGTAAGTGTTTTGTAAGTGGCAGCCTAGATCCGACCACCATACTAAGCAGTCCCGTAATGGCAAGGGCGCCATCTGGCACAAGCCAAAGGTTAAGTGACGTTGCTCTACGACGTCGTTCCTCTAAATGCACTCCCCGCTTAATAATCCACCAAACATATCAAAGATTTTAAAAGAGACTCCTCGACCGACTTTTCCTTTCGTTCGTAACAGTTTTACGTTTTCTGGACTAGAAATGAGCGTCAAAGGTGACGATACGTGTCGGCTCATTGTAATGCAATCAGTCGGAGTGTGCTTTAAGCGCTCCTTTTAACTGAGAACCCATCGAGCTCTATCAAATATTTAAGCGACGGCCATGAAGAAAGATTCCGGCGTTTCGTTCCCCTACAGCCGCCCCCCGTCAGAATTAATCTGGAAGATAGTAGCGGGCAAGGCCATAATTCAGCGGCGAACGTTTAGAAGCGATTGAAACGTTCGAGGAACACTAATGTGTTCGAAGAGAGAGCAAAAGCTTTAAGTGGATGGGCGGTCCGAGGCGAAACGGCCAAGAAGTCTACGGTCACTGCTTTCGAATAAATGTCGACAAGTTGGAAGTTTGAGTTCTGATAGACAAACATTGATCCGTGCCGCCATCAGCCTCGCTATTTGTAAAACAAGATGCAAATACATCGTGGAGACTGAGGCGCGGTACCAGAATCAACATTAATTTAACTTGGATGTAAATACTTTTACAAATGGAAACTGAGGTCGGGTCAACATAAATCAGAGGGTTCCTGATATGGGTCTTTCATTGATGTCAAATCTAAGAGACTCCTTTCTACATGAAGTTCATGAACTGAGGAATGAAAGAATTACCGTCTACAAAGTAACATCTTCAGCTCTTGGCACGTATAAACCAAAACCGCAACGGCGCTTCATCACTCGGTGTAATATCAGCTATAATCAGAACAAATCCACCTGTCTGGCCGGTAAACTCAGTAATAACCCATTCGTGAAATTTTTAATAAAGAAAAACTGCCTGTAAAACTTTTAATAAAGCAGAAAAGAAAATAAACGTTTCACCTAGATATATGAAAAAATAATGCCTTCTCCATCTACGCGCAACTTCCATTCTCATCGACATAACCGTTTAGTGTTTTACACTACTTATCGCATCCGGCGCATCCACCATTAATGCGGATAATGTCGACATATTCATTTTTTCTTTGTACAAAATGTTGCAATTACTTTTTCGCCGCTTTATGCAATATGCGTTGGAGAAAATGTGTTTCTGGGAACAGATTAGTGTTTTATGTGTTGTGAAAGCCTCTGTTCCTAATACGGCTTTTAGTGCACTAACCACTGTTACATGGAGTCGTAAAACTCCCGGTGTGTGCACCGAGCGGAACCGCGAATCGCTCGCTATGGCGTCGCTATTAATGGTATGTTTTACTTTTTTGCTGTTAATGAAAATGGAAAAAGAAATGAATAACGTGGTTTGCATCTTTTCCACTTTGCTACCGAATAAGATTCTAAGGTAACTCAAACTCGATCACAAATAACATAATTAAATTACTTTTAAAAACAAAGTTTTTTTTCTTCAGAGCGTGGATACATCGGCAAGGTAAGTCGAAGGAAAAAGTTGTATTGTATCGATCGATTGCTGAAAACCAGATTTAATTACATGCCGCAAAATCAATCGAATTAGAGAAGTTTGGGCACAAATTATTAAACAACAACTCTTGTTATGGCTGATGCTACAAAATTAACGCAGTAATTGATTTAAAATCTACAGGGAGACAACCTCGCACACAAAAGAATTAAAATGTGTTGTTCGATAATAACGGGTGAAATCAAAATAAGTAACTCTTTGATATAAAAAAAATACAATTCTGAATTTAAAATATTCCATTTTAATTTTATTAATGAATTAATATCTATTTATGTACAAAGTAAGCAAAATAGAGTTTTAAGGGACGAATCGTAATTAATGACAAGGCGACGTAGGAGCCGAGTTTTTAATAAGAGTAGTCACCTAAAACCTTTTGCGTACGTGGTGCATACAAGATTTTTTTGTTAAAGCTCCCAAAACTCGAATTCACACCTCTTACTAGTTAAAAAAAATTCGTTACCATAGTAACCAATTTTATTTTTTAGTCCACAAAAACTGTTTTTGGGGACTGAGTACCTAAAATAACCGTTTTGAGTCCGGAAAAGACTCATTTTAGGGACTCTAATGCTGTTTTCGGGAGCGTTTACAAAAAAATTTTTAAAGTTCATTCAAAATTCACGCATGCCACTGAGATAAAATCGTGGAAATAAACAAAAGCTGATTCTCAACAAAAAATCTTTGTAATCGTCGCTTACTAATAATAAGGTCAGTGTGTTGGCGTTTTCTATGCGGGGTTGTGTCTGTAGTTGGTACTGTGCTTTGTGTAGCTAAAATCGCGTTATTACTAGAAGATTTTCCCCGAAGTGTAACTTATTGCACGTAGTTGGTGCAAAAATGTGGTGAAGTGCCAAATTTCCTGAATAGCATGTGGTGCACTGACGAAGCAATTTAACACACATATGGAGCAACGAAAATTCTTTGTATTTCTAAAAACTTCTACTTTATCAATCAAAATAGAGTAGTACACAATACTTCAATCAGACATTTTTTGCATCGGTTTTAATATTTTTAATTAGGTACTACGTAAACACAAATTAATAAACAAATTGTTTCAACACAGTAAACAATAGTATAAAACATATTACATACCGAAGTGGGAAATGCTACATTAGGCAAAATTCGACGAGTTGATGACCAAGGCGTAAAGCAACGACCACCAAAGTTTGTGTATGTACTATTTTATTCAAAACCGATAAAGTATTTATCAAATTTTGATACAAATGACATATAACAGTTCAGTTTGGGAAGAGGTCACTTCCTTATCAGTTTTCGGATTGGAAAGTGTCAATTTCCCAACCTAAACTGTCATCCTACATATCAACTGATAAAGAAGTGACCACTTCCCAACCTGAATCTAATATTTCATATCAATTGTTAACTGAAGTTGAAATATCATACTTTCCAAATTTTTGCATGCATACAACTTAGATGCTTTTTATCAACGAATCATTTCATTTTGAGTAAAAAAGACCCATTATATGCATTCAAACTGTCACGGGCCTAAGCTCGTGACTTCATCTTATGAGAGACATCTCTCGTAGTACTCCGCAAATAATGACGAGGTGAGGGCAAAGGTCACTATTCGGGTCACTCGCACAACCGCCGCGAAGAGTTACCACCAAAGGATTTCTCAATCAACTAACAACTAACTCCCCCCTCGTAATCCGCCTTCTTTTATTGAGCTTCGATAAGCTGACTTTACCAAAATTATGACCCCTCGCTCCAGTTCGGAACTTAGGAATTCAAATGTTAGCAAAACCAACCTTTCGAAACACAACTCGTTACGGAATACCAGGAAGTTGACCCCCTTTGTGACAAAACTTTCTAGCTTACACAAAAAAGTTCATAAATTAATGAGATTATAAAAATCTCACTCCCGGCATGTATATGAAAATTGCAGAAAAGTCCAGAAGCTGTGATAAAAACAGTGCAAAGTTGCGGTTCATTTGTCTGTTAAAAATCTCATCGCTAATAAAATGCAACTTTTTGTATAAAAGGTGTATGTCTCTGGCGATGACAGCCACAATAATTACATTTAAGCAACTTTACAGTTAATCCGTTAAACCGTGACGTTCTCTTCCCAAGAGTGAAGCCAATTATGTGAGAAAAGTTGTTTCGGAAAAGTTACCAGAACACAACGAGAGTAAATACTATGAATTAGAATGCATTAAAGTTCCATAAAGTTGGCGACACACTAAAATGCAGATTAGGAACGTTAATTCGCCTCCCGGCCTCGTCCCTTGTATAATACCACCTCGTTTCCTTATTAGTATTCAAGGGTCGTATCGCTTGTTTACTTTCGATCTCGCTTGTTCGCGTCCCAGTTCCGGTGGCAGTGCGTACGCAATCTCAAACAAATCGCACCAACAACAATATCCTTGTCTCTAATGCCGTATAAAAGAGCATCAATCGCATATCGGTTTTCAATATCTCATTTGATATTCGACTAGGGTTTGTTCTTTATGCAAATTTATGTGAGAGACATAGCGAATAAACCGAAATGACACGGTTACCACAAAATCATACTTAGTTTCTTTTGAAAACATCTCGAAGTGTTGGTCAAATTCTGATCTTTGTAACAATAGAGGACGCAAACAAAGAATTTTTAAGACCAGGGATGCAGTGGAAAGGAGCAGATGGTTTCGAGCTAACATCATTGTTTTCGTGTCCCAAGGAAACACTTTGCACTTTCCACTTTCCTACTCGGCGATAAGAAACTAATTCAAAAGACTGCAGCTGTATTATGCCCCACCAAAAATATTACTCATGGCTGTATCAATCCCATGCACCAAAACAAGATAAGGTCTCTTATAAAGAGTTTATACTTTTTAAATACAAAGTGTAACAAATATTCCCATTTTCGCCATAAACATGATGTTTCAAAATTCATTTAAAGGTTGAATAGTTTCCAATTAAAACCTTCCAATATCGGTTTCAGAATAACAACATAGTTGCCTGTTTTTGTTGTCGTTGTTCCACTATTAGAATTCTAGGATAAGTTTAGGTATTCAAGGCCCGCGTAAATACGTTGGGCGGCCCATTGTGGAGCAAACAATGGTCAGTATGTCGACACTGACCGCAAGATTAAATAATAGTAGTGGTTTTACATTCGTACAACCCCTATTCAGAAAAGTTGAACTTGCTGCAGCTTTTAATCCCAAGCGAATTCAATTGATTTTAATCAAAGAAAAAACATATCACTTACCATCAGCGAGTCGTTAAATCTTCCAAGAGGATTACCAATTCTCTATCTTTCAAACTAATAATTAAAGAGTTTCATATAAGTCAATAACTAAGTTGGTACTAAATTAGTTTCATATTAAACTTATGAAATAAGTGGCTCAATACTCATGTTCAGATCAATATCAATTTCATTTTGGCAAGAGCTCTTCCTGCAACTTCCTCTATGTTGGACTCGGACGGCTCACATGAAACAGTTAGTTACTAACTAATTTGTTGTTCACGTCGATTTGAAAAGCATCCAATTTCAATAGAATAAAAGCTTAATAAATCCCTAGCCATACGACAAAAAAAGTAAGCACGAACATGTAAAATTATACCCAGTGAATAAAAAGTATGAAACCAGCTTTTTTGCATAAACTACTTACTTTACAAAAAAAATTAATTAGTTCAGTTTAAAGTACCTACTATAAAATATAATCGTTTTTCAAGAATAAAATTTTTAATTTTTTTTTGTTTTCGAGTTTAGCAAAAAAAAAATTAAGGATAATAACCCATCATAATATTTTTTTTAATTACAAATTTTAATTACAGCAAATAAGAGCGCATAAGCATAAAAACATGAGAACTTTTTAATCGTGAAAGCATTGTTTTTTTAAATTTTCTCAAAAAATCGAAAATTCTAAAATTGAACCAAATGACGTTTTTACAATTCTAATGGTCTTAGAGGCTCAGAAAAGTGCATAAAACATTATTAAAACCAATTTAAAAAAACGATTTTCTTTAGTTTTTCAAGGACAAGTAACACCCACGTAAAAATTGTAAAAATGATCAATTAACTTTTTGGCGTAAAAACGCTTAACATGACGTAAAATGACACGCTAAACACAATGCAACAAGTTAAAATGCTCTACGATCAATAGTTTTTAGGATATTGAATAATACATGTATTATGTGGATATAAACACAGACCCTATCCGGTTGTAGCCAAAGAATCTAATTTTTTTGAATCTCATCAATAATTGATACCATATTAACCGAGAAATTAGCCTGTTCAAACCGTTCTGACCTATGATGACCTATAGTTTTCGAGTTATGAGCTTCTTTTATTAGTCATTAGTAGTACTATACCTGCTTCTTTATGACACTATGACGCATATAACGATCCTTGTTTTTCAATTGAGTATCTAAATGAAGCAGTTTGTAACGTTGAAAAAATTAAACATTTTCGTCAAAAACAAATTTTCAGTTAGTGTTTTACTAATGGTAATATCAGATTCCTGGAAAGCAGTCATTAACGTGACATAATAAAACTTCAGATTAAAATTATTCCTGACGCAAACACAGTAAAAAGGTAGCGTTTAAAACGACCGTAAAATGATACATACCTACTTGCTTTCCAACAGAAACAATGATAATTTTACGTTTATAATAAAGCTCGGGTGTAATAATCGAACAAAACGTTAACCACTTTCTGAGTCTTATCTCTAAATATTTGCCTCTTTCTGATTCAACAATTTTAATTAAGCATTCGACATAAAAGCGTAATCGGTAACAAACAGGTGGTGTTATTAGTGAAAACCTTATGATTTCGCCGTTTACTAAAAAGCCATAAACAATGCAGTAGCGTTATGAATTCCACTCACGCCGTCATCTCTTGTAGGAAACTTTTTATATTTCAATATTCTAATTTAGTCGAAGTAGGGTGGCTCTTTTTTACGTAGGAAAGAGCAATGCATCACGTCGGATACTTTTTAATAACCGTATCCCGTTGAATTATGGCGATGCAGATACACCTTCTGCCCCCGTAATTCAGTGACGTGTATCCGTTTGAAATATGCCCCAATCGACTAATGCATATATTCCGGGTGAGAGGACGACCGGAATTCGCGTGCTCCCGTCGATAACACGCACCAGAGGAACGCTGGTCCAGAACGCGGCAGCGGTTTATTACCTGGCCACAAAAGGACGCAGGATTTGCGCTGATAAGCCCCGATTTAATTTTGCGGCGATCCCGACCGGACGTCAACGCTTGATCTTGTTTTACATTGTTGTTTCGTTCGGCCGTTCTCCGGTCTAATGTTTATGTATGGTGCAATGGCGGCAACTGTTATTGGTTTTGGTTGAAAGAGCAACGCGACCGTTTTCATTAATCTACTGCGCGATATCTGACGTGATCCAAACCGAATCACGCCCAGATTCATTTATATCATACTGCCGAAACGGCTCAACGGCCTCCGTCCGGATAGGTTTTAAACAGATTCGATGCCATTCACGACCGATTTATGAAAGATGGGACCGATAGCGAGCTGAAAGACAAGCCAATATTGCACCAACAATATCCGCTTTACCCGTTTTTTCAGCCGTTGCTTTATTTTCATATTGCTGTGATACGAGATTAGTGCATGAACACCAATACGTAACACCAACACGCCAGATCGGTCGCAGCTATAATTATTTCTATTGAACGATATCACTACCCAACAAATTTTATTTTTTTTAATGTGGTTGATCTATTGACACGTGTATCAGGGTACATTAACATCCCTAATTACGAATTTGATAAGAAAAATTCTCCATCACGTACAGATTTTAAGTTACAGGAATAGTATATTAAAGTATAAGTTGCAGAAGGTATCTCTTCAAGCACAAATGCGAAATTCCGAAACGAGCCTCGTAGCGGCGAGTTGAGGAACAAATGAGTGTTTGAAGAACCTTCTGCAGCAAGTGCTTTATACTATTTTTTCTATTTTGTCGCTTTATATCATTTTATAAATTATAAAACGAAAAATTTTTTTTTCTAGACAATTTTGCGACGGTTGGCGACATTTACGTATGTGGAATAATTTTAGGCGGCTGTAAAAAATAAAAATAATTCATATTTTTACATTTGAAAATGAATTGTGAAGAAAGTCCGTCACTAAAATTAAATTACCGCGAACGACTTATTCCAGCACTCAAATAACGTCATTTGGGTGCTGGAATAGACTTATTCTAACACCGAAATAGAAAAAATAGTTTTCTCAAATTTTATCGTAAAAATTGTTCATCTCAAATAGAAATTAATTAAATAGACGACGAAAGAAATTAATTTATTCACTAAACAAGAACAATGTTGAAAGATGTATAAGATTCTAACATAAATCTGTTGTAGATGAGTTTTTTTGCAAAAGCTGACTTTCTTTTGTAGGGTGTTTTAACTTCCCTTATCAGGAACCAGCAGTAATCCCCCATCAGAACAGGATCCCATCTCCCTTGGTACCTCTTTTCCATCGTCAATATGTCCTGGTGGAACCTTTCCCCTTGCTCGTCACTAGCGGCACCCAAATTTGGGGGAAAAATTTTTAATCAGAATGGAGAAAATGAATTTTAAGTGTTTCGTTTTTTGGCGATTTTGTCGAACACACTTACATATGATATCTTAAAATGCGTAACTTTAAAATCTGACGTGCTATAGAATTTTCTTTATTATTTTTGAGTTTAGCACATAGAATTGAACAAAAAATAACTGTTTTCTTCTCAGTCACAAAATGCTTGTTGGCTAGTGTATTTTTAGTCTCGGCGCCTCCACCATTTTCTACTTACACACAAATTAAAAATATTAATTAAATAACAACGTCCTTAATGTTCAACTTGTAATTTGCTACTAAAATTCAATACACAACAAAGTTTAATTTTATGCTCAACTTTTGCAAATATACAAAAGAGAATAATTACAAAACTCGAACACCCAACTCAACTCTCATTCATCAAATAAGTTTCGTATATGTATTTGCATAACTTTTTTTAAAAAACGTACATATTTATACATTTAGCACATACAGTATAAAGTAAGTAAACGTCAATCTCTAGAGAGAAATAAAATTATCTTGATTTGATCCATTATTATTTCTCCCTCCAACCCTACAAGAAAATTTATTTGAAGAAAGTAAATAAATTTTTACAAAACGAAATAAAGAACGGACGCTGACTTTGTATTCGTGTAGTAAAATTATTAATCATTTAAGCGGATATCTTCCCGTATAAGAATAGAACGATCCTACACCGCTTATCCTGTAGAAGGAAGCCTTTCATAATATAAACCCGACTGTTCCGAATCCATACTAAAACAGTCGATCGTGTTAATGGTGCATGGACCGAGAGCACGGTAAGGGACACGTTTCCCGTGTCATTAATCGTCCAACCCCCAATAGTTGTCGATGCACTATGTTGATGATCATTAATAGTTTTAATTGTCGCAATATTTCTCGTTGCGACAGCGCCCTCCGATATCGCGCGAATGGAACGCGACATTTGATATATGGCTCCGGGTGTTTGCACCGGCGTTCAACAGTTGGAAGCTGGTGTATAAACGATAGGAGACGCTTTGACAAATGCACTCCTCCGAATTGATTGGCGAACTAATTGTGCGCACCGACACCTGAGCCGGTTTTTATTTTTGGAAATGTAAACTCGCTCGATCGCAACAACTCGACGACGACGCTTCGTATCACTTTACTCTAGATTTGATCGTTTAATCTGTGAACACTTTATTCCGCCGTTTCATTTTCCTCGGCGTAATCCCTCGCTCGCTACGTCATCTTTCATCCCCATTGTTCTTGACGTTCGATGCTTATATTACGAATTCGGCCCATTGTTCGACGGCAATTACGCAGGTGCCGGCAATCTGATTAGTAGACGCGAGAATTGTTAATACACCTTCTTGGTGAGATGCGCGCGCTATCATTTCACGGCTGCCAACTTAATCGGATTTCTCTATGCGACGATCAATCAACTGGATTGTGCTACGCTCACACACCTTCCAGCCGAAAAACACATTAGCATTTATTAAGACATTCGTCAAAAATAGAAGCCAGAAGAAGCTTTTCCTCACGCACTTTGCCTTGCTGTTACGATTCGATATCCAGAAATAACGGCGGTATTCTTCACTTCATATTCCAGTTGAATGACGTTATGACGTCGAAGAGATTGGATTCTGCTACGAAATGGCCACGAGGGCAGAATATAATTTGACATTATTGCAAAATCATCTTGCATGATGTCTCGTTATAGAACGTGCGACCAATAAGAGCAACTGCTCTTGTTAGTGTTTGCTAGCTTCGCATATTGTGTGTATCGAAATATAAAAACATATTTTTTAAAATTCAACATTTTATGCTTTATTCTCAAAGAAAAACCTTTTCCTTGTTAAAATACTCAATTGTGTTATGTCTCCGTCAAGAATATTTCTAATAAAAATTTGTCATTAACTAGATACGTTAGCGATTTGTTTATCTACGAGAATTCCAGTAAAGCTTCTAATTTTTAAAAAGGATAATATGCAAATCCCGGAATAATCCGATCAACAGTAATGGTTTCCATTTCGATTCCTACAAAGTAAATAAAAATGTCAAGCTTTTTGATTTCGTAAAAGATTTATTAAAATCGAATACCGTCAACGCGTATCTAGTTCTGTAATCAGTCAAAATAATATTAAAAACTTTATATCTCGTTTTTTTACTGGAAATCGACCAACCGTCTTTAGCTTTAATCATCCTTAATTTTTAGTTGTTCCCCTTTTTACCTTTGAAGATTAATTTAAAAGCTGGTATACATACTAATGAATTTGTTTCTTTCGAAACTTTCCTTCAAATGATTTCGTACAGAAAAACTTGGTCCATCAACAAAAGTCAAGTGAAAAACAACAATAAACAAAATAATACCTACATAAAAAAATAACTTCCCCCTCCTTTTAATTGCACGAGTATAAACATGTATAAAACATTTTAAACTCACATGCGAGTAGAAGTGTCTACTCAACAGAAAGTCCATTTATATTAAATTAGAAATCGATTTCATATTAATAAAAAAAAACAAGTTTCTCAAATACAAAGTCATTATGCTAACACCAGTGATAAAAATAAATTCATCATTAACCATTATGATACAAAAACAAAAAATTTTCATCAAAATACAACTTCATAATATAGCCCCCAAATACGCTCAAAGCGATAATAATTTCGAATGTTTTCAACAATGTTAAATGTACGTTATTTTAACAAATGAATTTCCATTAAAATAATTAAAATAACCATAAAATAAAAATAGGAATACTAAAAACAGAAAGCAATTCTTTATAACTTCATTTCATTCATCGAGAGTTACTTAAACTAAATTATTCAAACTTCATTGAGTAAAATGATTTTTTTGAAGCACAAGTTAGAACGTTGTCATTTATTTCACAATTTAACGTGAAACCGCGAAACGTTTAAGTTGAGCGTTTGTAATGAATTCGTGTGACAAAAGAACTAAAAAACGCCTGATGAAAAATTCATATTAGTGTACGTTTAGCTTCTTAAATAAAGTGCACACACATAAAACGATCCGAACTCGTCAAAGCAAAACCTGGGAATGGAATATTTTCGACATAGAAAAACAATCCAAGAATATGTAGGCTGAACAAGACTGTAATTCTGAAACGTATATGTAATACAAAACACTAATAGGATTTCAGAAATGAGCTTTGTACGGATCCACTAAAGAAGCGACGTCAAACACAATAATAATCCCGAAAAGGATGGAGGTGCCCTTATATCTCTTGACAATTTCCTACAAGATAATGACAAAACTATGAAGCACTTAAAATCGAAAAACGACAACATCATTAAACTACTCTACTTAATTAAATAAAAAAGCATAAACGTTCAAAATTGAGAGAGAGAGAGAGAAAGACAGTGACAAAGAGGAAAAGCGGAGAAGACAATACTAACTAAACTAATCTAGCAAGGAGCATTAATTAATTGGATTGATTCACTTAAAACGGTCGCTAATGAAATTGAAAGACGCAAACCTTTAGGTGGGCAATTAATCAGACGTTTAAACGACGAATCGGTAAAGAAATAATTACCGAAAGAGTCGCATTTCCAAACTGTCGCCCACCATAGCTAATTAATAAATTATCATTTAGAAAGTCACAAAACGTCCACCAAATTATACATAATAAACACACAGAGGGAATGCTCTGTGATGTGATGGTTAAAAGCTTTTTCCACCGGCACTAACTAATTAGTGACTAAAAGCCAGGATTATGTCCAGAGGGTTGTACAAAATTTCAAGCCGGAAAAAGAAAGACAACCGATTACTCATATAAAAGAGTTTTTTGTGTTGACTAAATCGAATGATTAATCCACTGAATAAAAATACAACAAACAGCTTTTAAAAAACGTAAACTCTCAATAAACAATTCAAAACATTTAATGGAAAAAATATTCTCCACCTAGCCCAAAAAAAATAAACTCTGTTGATTAAACATGTCCTCGCTACCCTAAACAGATCGTGTTTTAACAAAGTCAACAAAATTATAACTCGCATTATAACTTCTCGTCAGAAAACTTCTTCAACAATTTTTAGAATTACGAAATTTACGCTTTTTTAGGGTATCTACCAAGTAATCCAATAGTCACAGATCAATGGTCTACCAGCAATAGAATAAAATTTCCTGAGTAAAAAAAATAATGACAATTGGTTAAGTTGTACATGCTGACACTTCTTAATTTTTATTTACTAGTATTTTTATGAACTTAAGTTATCAAAAATAAAACATTTAAAAATTTGAAAATCAAAAAACTAAGTAATGACAACACAACATGAAAGTCTAGCAGTAACTCACAAAACGAATTACTATACTGTTAAACAAAAAATAAATAAAGACATAAATAAAAAGAGGCTTCTTTTTTCTCAAAAGTCAATAAAAAAACAACTTCTACGTACGTCTAGACCTTAAAGGCCATTGTATGCCCGCATTTACAAAACTTTAAAAACATTATGGTTCCAAAATAAATTAAAATACATATTTAATATCTTACGCTACAATAGGAACAGAACATAAAAACAACATATTGAGATAAACATATTTATTGTTATGGTATAGTAGACAAAATGCAGAAAACATAAACTTTTATTTGGAATGATCCTGATTTATGATTTTATCAAAAGATTAAATTAACTAACGGCTAGTCGTAGATGTTCATAAGTTTTCATCCATTATAAGTGATTTAATTTTGCTCCCTTTCTTTGCTTAAAAGAAATATGATGGAGTTTTTACATAAGAGCGGACCGAATTCAACACAGTCGCGCGCCGGATGTGTATCGCAGGTCGGTTGTCGCCTACCCCTGCTGATTATGAACACCTATCTCAATTTAAGACAATTAAGTGTGACGCCTTCTTATATAATTTCTGTTTAAAGTTCGTTTATTTTCCAAAATTCACCTTGTAAGTTAGCTAAAAACCAATTCGTTTTGTATATTTTTCTTAATCTAACTGGTAATTCGTTTCTTGTTTATTGCTACAACGAAGGAAAGAAATATGACTAAAGTTTTACAGTGAATACGTTTTGATATCTTAAAATATTAATACAGAATATATCGCACCCACTACACCTAAAATTTACTTCTTTATAAATTACAACGAACCATAAAACAAAAGAGAAATACTGAAGTTGTCAACTGTTTCATAACGTTGTAGCAGTTATTGAATGTCGCAATATGGCGCCCCTAAAGACTCACAAAAACTTATATTTGACATTTAATTAAAAATTAGCCAACTGTCGCAAACTTCATTATACAAAACGATAACAAAAATTAACGTTTCTCATTAACATCTAATACTCTTTCAATCATTAAAATGTCTTCCATTATAATATCCACCACTAAAAAACCTCATCAACATATGCATAAGCTTGTCGTCCGATAAAAAAAAGACACCACAAATCAACCGCCGCAATATCGATTACCTACACTTAAACTAAAAATGTCCAGAATATCGCATTATCCGCCATCTACCAACCCTACACAAAATAAAAACGTCCAGCGCCATCTACGAAGAGACTTCCTTTAACATATTCTCCAGTGCCATCTACTACGACTGGTAAAATACTCTCCTCATTGATTCCACCAGAATCCTTTTTAGCAGGGATCACAACCTCAATACTACAGACTCATATACTTGCCTCCATCCAGCTCAACGTTATACTAAAACAAATTCTCTAGATGGCGCTGTTTTGAAACAGACTACCGCGCTCAATAATTCAAACCGCTTTAACGCCTAAATGCTCCATAATTGTAATACGCTTCCTGTTTTCGATAATTGTTGCCCAAATTTTTAGTGATATACTATTTTCATAACAAACTAAAACGACACACGTCTTGAACTTTATTTACGACTGCTTTTAACGAGCAAAATCAATTTCTCTGTAATGTCAAATACAGACACTCGACCAATATCGATTTTTATTGTGTGTCAGTAAAAAATAGACGAGTTTTCTCTACGCTGATTGCATACTATTGAAATGCTAATGAACCGATACGGCTGTACCAGATGGAAAATAATTAAGGCCATTTCCCATCGTTCGATTTGATGACGAATCGAATCACTTCGTCTGGCGTATTATTTCCACTTACGTTATTGGCTTGCTTAGCACATTAATGAATAAAGATGCACAGTATATTTATTGCTTTTCTCAAGAAAGACAAAATAAATTAGTCGTGTTATGTAAATAACAAACTAGGTGCGGAAAAAGTATAAAACAAAGCATTTTCTACTTACATTATTTTAACTTTCTAGAAAAAAACTGTGTTGCTATTACAAAACGATGATTGATATGTACGTTTTTCTAAATCTTTTTTTTGTCTTTAAATTTTGTACTTGATAATTTGAAATTATTATTGAAATTGAAATTGATTATTTGAAAATTACTCTGCAAGCAGAAAACAAAGACTTCTTAAATCGATACAAGAGTTCTAATAGCACAACCCTTACTGTCAAAAGACTTTCTTTAAAATTTAAAATTAAAATAACTTTGTTATTAGAAAAAAAATAACAAACTAGAAAACAATACAAAATTGTGAAAACTTACTATTGTAAGTCTTACTAAGAATACACTTTTTCTAAAAATGTACCTTTTAGTGAGAAAATTGCTTGGTTCCAAACTTTCTCGACACCCGCGACAATGCGAACCATTGTATTCTTTCATCACATGCAACCTGACAGCTTAATTATCCTATCCTTTAAACAAACTTATCTGAGCAAATCCACCTACAAATCCGACCAAAAAATTTAAATTCAAGTTTTCACACACCAAAAAACGTTTTCGCCAAAACTAAACTACTTGTAAAGTTTAATTCGAATAATTTATAACAAATGAGTTTCAATGTAAAAAATATCCTAGACGTCGGGTCATGAAAGTGCAAGTATCAAATCTCGAATCTCCTGCAGTCTCAGTGCTCGCTTACTCCAAATCCTCGTCTCTAAAGAGCATCAATTCCGTAAGGTTCAAACGTCAAAAGCCGACGTTAATCATAGCCGTCAATGTACGAAACGCGATCAATTCGGTTCCGAAATGTATGTGCATGATATGCGCTGAACCAAATTGAATGTATGTTGTACTCACCGTTGGGACAGCAGCAGTGGTGGCGGACGCCGCGTTCGAACACGCCTCCGCGACACCTGCAATTAATCAAACGTCAAGCTTTATGAATATACAACGAAAAGGGGGTGAATGTACAGTATTCATGATGGCCGAGAGGCCGCCTCGACTTGCCCTTTCGCAAGAACCTTTTCGCACCTCGTAAAAATGCCGTGGAGGCTAATCAAACACGATGAATCATTAATGAGAATGCCGGCGTCGTTCTGGTCCGCCGACGCAAACCGACATAAACTGACAGCCTAATTTCGCACGGTGTCTGCTCAAAATTGAACACTGATCCCCAACTGAACCATCGTCAATATTGCCTCAAATACCAGATACATAATTAGTGAAAGTCCCTAATTATGCATCTACTCAGTCTATAGCAATCAATACTGAATCTCGTATTCCGTGGTCTCAACCCCCAGGGCACCACTTCAGCACCCATATTATCCTCTGGACATTGGATGCAATAATAACAGTTGACGGCTGTGGCAAAATAAAACCGCTCAAAAAATTTCACTCCTGCAATTTCGAGGAAACACATCATAAAAGCAAAAACCCTTCTCCCAGTTGGACCATTAGCACGAAAACGCGACAATATTCCTATCTTTATTATAAATTTTTATTACCAGGGATGTATGTTTTAGCGCTTTAATACGCAGTTTTTTTAATGTGTGTGGCAGGTTGTAAATGTAGCAATTAAGGCTTCGGTGGCGTCTGCAAAGTATAATTTTTATTTTTTTACATACGACAGGAGAATTACGAAGTACCGAGTCTGCTGTTAACCCATTATAAGTTGGCATGACGCGGCATCCAATTCGGAGTAAGCCACCCGAACAAGCGGTCTGAGCCGTGCGAAACCCACAGCTGACGCCCCGAGGAACCAGTGAATTTTATAGGCCATCCAGGATATAGGACATGACAGGCCGGTCGAATGGAATTTACACCGATGAGGAATTACACTCGATCTGAGGCAAATTTTTCACTGTATGCGTTTTTGCCTCTTCCGCCTTTATTATTGACAAAATTCCACAAACGAGGGTTCAAAGAATCACACAGAGATCGTAATTTTAAACTGATAGTGTGAATGCGCCTCTGGTGTGACAGATTTGTTGCTTTTATGGCCGACCAGCCCACTGGACATTGCATGGCTTGCATAACTGTGAGAAAAGAACAACAACACGTCGTTGACACGTAAACCCTAAACGTTTTATTGTTGACAGAAATAACGTCTTCAGAGGTGTACTAGCCTTTTGTTTTAATCAAAGTTTAAATAAATCAATTGGTCCTGTATAAAGCTATGAAATTTTATCCACAATATAAATCACAGCAACCGTGACAAATAAAAAGTTTATAAGACAATAAAGCTAGGTCTAAAAGAAAAAGAAATTTACTTCGCGGTGGGTAATTTCTCTAAGTTTACAGAACCGCAAATAATAAAGTTAATATAACACTAGCATATAAACGAAGCAAAACAGTAAAACATAAAATTGGTTCAAGGGTTTCAACGCTTTATTTAAGATCTTTAGAAGTATGAAACTTTTTTATAAACTTTATAATCATAAATAAAAATAAAATATGTATTCAGCTTGTAATAGCACCACTAGGTCAATTTCTTAACAAATAGAATTTTATTCTTAAATGTGTAATAAAATATAGATTATTTTTAAGACATTAGATTTTAGCACCAAAAATATCACAAATCACAGCGTGGTGACAGCTTTACCTCACATTTATATTGCCCTCTTGTGCGTGTAATAGATAAAGATTTTAGATAGCGGAAGTCGAAAAATAGTATATTATGTTATTAGGAATAAAAGTGATAGCGAAACAGATCCTTTATTTATAATTCAGCTGAGCCACATAAACTCACTTTTACTTCAATTAACATATACTATTTTATCCGCAAATCGAGAATAAAATGCAACACTATAATTAGCAAGTAAAGGAACAAGATAATAAAGACGCTTTGCAATGAAATTTGTGTTAACATTTTCGAAAGTGTGATTTAGTGGATGACTAGTGCAGTTAATTGTGCAAAACGTCAAATGCTGATAATCTACAATGTACCTCTCCAGAAATTGCTGAAGCATCAAAAGAGACAAAAAAGAAACAACATTGGCAAATATCATAATAAAAGTAAAAACGCTTAAACGAAAAAATAGTTTTTACTCCATGCTTGAAAGATAAAATTTTTACTTGTGTAATTTAGCCATAAAAGGGTCACTTTTGTAAGATTTGCAGATAAACGTTGTTATTGGAGAAAAATACAGGCGTAGTAAATAATAGCTTTGCAAAAATTTAACCAAATACGTATAGTGTCAATTAGTTTAATAGATAGGTTGCAAACATGACAATCACAAAAACTGTTCCGAGATCATTTTCTCGACAAGACAATGTCATTGAAAATCAGGACTAGTTTGTTGATAAATTTCTTTCTGTAGGTATATCAAAAATATATTTACTATATAGAAAGTTTTTTCCAAAAACAACACCAATCTTGCACAATCTGGTCTCAAAGACCCTTGCCAAATACACAGACGTGATCTTTTGACAGAAAAACCCCTCTTAAATAAAAAGATTTACCGGAATTCTACGTATGTGTGTGCAACTGCGCATACACTAATTTTTGTTTACGAGTAAAAAACTTCTTGAAATCCGAAGTAATTTCATAAAAACTTACAAGTTTTCCAACAAAACAGAAAATGTCGATTATATTCCCTATTCGAAATCCAAATAATCCAATATACTTGATCACGCGACGTGTGTCTCTCGCTACTTTTCTCATTTCATTTACTCCGAAACAAATTCGGTAATTTTTTCAAGTTTCTCCATCGTAATTTTCCTTCAGCTTCCTCTATTTACACGTATTTCACGAACACCAACTAAGACTTGTTGAAAACTCCGACTTCTCTCAAACGTAAACTTTACAACTTTCCGCACAGTTATATCTGCATATACTGCCTTCAAGATCGTAAAATATATTTCCAGAGACTTATTCGACAACATGCTAAAACTAGTTCGTTTTGCGTTGATTAAAGGGCTTTACTTTTCGCTGCAAAGACATTGATCCACAGCAATATACGAGAATCATTTCAGCCAATATTCAATCAAGATCAGGCTGGCATTGATTGGGCATTAGTCAAGCTAAGGCAAATACCAAATTTGGAAACGTAAACAGGTCCTCGCGGTCCTCACGTTCAAAACATCGAAGTCAAAGAGCCTCATTATTTAGATCTATATCTCGATGAAAAATATTATTCTGAACAGGTTAATTTAGCTTTTGTGTTTTTCGTACATATTTTCTTTTCTTCCTCAATAAGGTATACTTATAGAATCGCTAAGCAAACTTAAGGAGAAGTCTGCTTATTTATATGCGACCTAATAGATTGAAATAAAAGACATGCAAACAAATAAACTGTGGCATTTTTAATCTAAGATGTGAACAGCTATCTTGTTAAAACCATCCCAATTAATTATTTCGATCAGATCCGGTTCATATTAAACGTTCGATTTAACCAGGCACGTGTATAAACACGATAATACCCCATATACTCCCTATTCACCCTTGAAGAGTCTCCGATTACACGCAGATCCTCTCAATATGAAGATATTTAACTGAAATATTCTCTAAGCGAAAATTGAAATCATCTGGCAACACGTGTTTTCCTCGCCTTCGTCACACATGTCTGACATTTAAACAACCAGATTTTGCAAATACTAAAAAAGTTTTTTCCCGCTTACCAAGTACATGTCCATATAAGAGAAACGCTTTATTTATGTTGACAGGATTCAGAGATGTAACTCTTGTTACGCTTTCCTTTCTTACGCCCACGTCGTATTGTGTATTATGTGTGCTGGAAGTGGTCACACCTGTGCCACGACCGATGCGTTTGATGACTCGACTTTATCGGGAAGAGGGTGTTGTCGGCCCCTGACCGTCCGATCGAACAGATTGCCCTTATCCGGGAAAATCATGTCGGAATCGAGTCGCATCATGGCACATTGTTCAGTTAATTAAATGTTACAGAGAAACGGCACGAAAGAAGGGTGGAAATTCATCAAAATTAGACAAACTTCATCTTCGGATGCTCCCAATTGCGGTCTCTTGTCGAGATCCGGGTGAGCCTCGACTAATCCGGAAACACAAAAGTCTTCCTCCCAATATTGATTATTGTCAGCGATCTCGTCACTATACTCTCTCGATTTTCTAATAAAATCAACTTTTCAATATGCCGACCGCAAATTTAAATTCGTTCGGACGAGTCTAACGCTCTAACACGACATTTTCAACATCCAGTGTTTATATTGAAAATTCCTATCTGGAGTAATTTAAAGGAAAAGTATCGATTCGATGGCACGAGCTTGACACGAAACGACGGAAACGAGCTTTCAACGGAGGATCAACGCGGAGGTCCCAGATTTCGCAGGCGATGCCGTAATTCATTCAGTCGATAATGATCGTGTCTTTGAAATAAGCCTTAAAAAACTACACAAAAAAAAATAAAAGAAATAGTAGCATAAATCAAATCAAGAAGATAAACATCAAAGCAATAGCAATAAAGTACATATTGAAACGATGTTAAATGATTAACAATAATGATAATCCTGGTAATAAAATACAACGGAAGATAATCACAACTCAATACTACCACAAAATGGTCGGTCTATAACAACCCTTAATCACTCGTCATCATCCGTAACACGTAATGTCATTTTTATGACAAAGAAAAATAGAAAAGCCTATCACGACCTAGTTGTGTTCAGTGACAAACCTGCTTGTTATAAATGTTATTAAGATGTTTTTGTAAGAAATTCTCAAATGCAAATTCTATTCTTAGATAAATAATAGGAAAGTGTACCTTTACCAGTAATAAAAGAATTTCTTTCTCCTTTAACATGCTTTAAAAATTCAACACGATAGCACGATCACAAACTTTTGAACAGAATTCACTATAGCAATAGTAAACTCTCTCAAATTATAATAGCTTTAGCAAATAATAAATACGCTTTGAAATTTGCAGAAAGCTTCAGAAAGCCACTTCACACAACTAAATTTAGTCCGTTTAAGTTGTTTATTGTAACTTACTATTTGCTCTTTTTGCTTTAGACTTTCTGTGTGGTCAGAACAAAGCGACACTTTTTATCCCGTAGAAGTACTTCTTATAGTTTCGAAACTATTGGGTAATAAGTATCTTTATTTAACAAAATATAAATTTTTTAGTAATACCCAAAATTTTAATATTTATTTATTATTAAAAAATTTTAAAGCAAAACGCTCATAACACTTTGGTGAAGTTTTATTAAACTTGATTCAAAAATATTCTATAGCAGATATTCGACTCCGACTTATCAATTTTGAAATGCAATAAGGGGCCGCTGTACTCACAACGCAGAAATTGATTGCTTTCGAAATGTTTACATTTGCTAGCAATCAACCGCAGTAAAATATGGTATAAATCTACAGGATGGGTATCACTGTTGAAAACTGTATCACATCAATGTATGTAGAGGCGTTAAAATATTAGCAATATTCCAAAACCCCACTTATCAAAACGCTTGTGAAAAAAATAATGACACAGATTTTATTTGCCAACACCATGCTATGGTTTCTTAGATTGGTGAATTCAGTCTATCTATTTAATTTAGCGTCCAAACACCAGAGGCGCTCGTATCAAAATTTTAAAATTTTAGCGGTTGGCTGTGACACTTCTGATAGAAAAAAATTAAATTTTGACGGTGACATCATTCATAGAAATTCAAAGTGCTTACGTGTAGTTGTGATTTTTAGATTTTTATTCAGTTATTGTGGGCTGTGTGTACAAGTAAAGGAAGTTTTACTAACAATTTGTGAATTTTGGTGATGAAAATGTGGACATTGATGGAAAAAATGTGAAGATTTGTTTCGGCCGGCACCCTTGTGACAAGAACTCGACAACCCAGACTGTTTATGCTTCCTCTTTGAACATAATTGTTCTAATATAATCCCTATAAGTATGAAACCACCTTGTTAACTAATTTGATTCAATATCTTCAATAAATTACTTTAAAAAAATCTTTTATTTTCTTTGTTTAATCTCTAATAAGATGCCAGTAGCACTTATTTCCCTCTACTAAATACTCAATTAACATTATTGTTACCATTTAAAAAAAGGCACATTTTGCTCTATAGTTCAGCGTCCAAACTACAGAGGCGCTGCTGAATACGAGTTCAAAAGGTTGTACATGAGTACGCCATCTATATACCCTATATAAATTATTCATCTATGGCCAACACTATGATATTGGTTGGAAAAATAATCAGACTTTTGAATATGTGTACTGGTAAAAATGTTCAACTTCCAATCAATTATGGCAAAAAACTAAATTTGTTTTAATTTTGCCAACAAGCCACAAAATAATTTCATGCACACAAGCTATCGATTAAATTTGCTGAATTTCGGATAACAAACAAATATGCATACGTGTCGGTCAACACAACACAGTCGCACTAATTCAGAACACAATCGAATTGATTGAATATTTACAAAACCGTAAACATCCCACGATTCTAATAGGGTCTGATTAAATTTAGTCTGTTGTTGCTCAGAAGCAGACACATCTCATTAGAGCAAGCACCCAATTAATAGTTAACGGAACGTCACACACATAAGGGATATAGCAGTGTAGACAGCCAGGTTTAATTTCACCATCCACCAAATAGAATATAATTATTGAACTTAAACATCGCTTTAATGTCAAGAGGATTTAAAATTATCCTGTCACAGAAGATAATTACAACCGAGAGATCCTCCTTGTCTTATTTTTTTCCACGTCTCGTTTAAAAATTAATGAATAGGATTGATGGGCGCCCACATCGAGATCATTCCCTCTAACGTCATTAAATTCACATAAAAGATTCGAAACACGAAACACGTTGCGAAATCTAATAACTCGGAGCACTTCCACAACATTTATCCGACCTAAAAATTCATCGTCATTGTTCTCCCTCTTAATTGACGACGACTCGAATCGAAACGAAAATTTTCGATAACAGTGACAGTTTGACGTGCGGACAAATCACTGCTTCCACCGGACCAACCCCAATTAAATGCAAAACCGACATGAACAAAGGGTGCTTTTTACTCACGAAATGTCCCGACGCGTAGGCGAGGCTAGGACAGCAATTATGATGAAACATTGTCAGTTAATTTGGTATTATGAAGTTGTTTAATGGCGCCCCATAGAATGCTACGTATTTGTAAAACAAGTTTGACAGTTTTTTCTAAACCAAATTAGAGGTTTAGCTGAATCAAAACAGATTGTAGCTGTTTAAAGCTGCCACGCTCTATATTTAATTGTTCAATTTAACTAACCAAATTAAGCACACGGCTTCATTTGAAAACTGGCAGATAGTAAATGGTTGGCCGAGTTAAAACTTAGTCTCAGCTCAAAATTATTTTAAATTCATTGTTCTCATCTTCAAAAGAGGGCATATTTATTGTTTTTTGCTCTTATCACAACTACACATATTATCTCATCAAAAATACAACGCAGTAAACCATGACAACAAATACAGACTCTTTGAATAATACAACATGTTTCAAAATGATTTTCAACTAGTCCTCTATGGAATTTCTATGTACAATTAAAAAAATGCTGCGTTAAAAATTTGTGAATCCAATTAACCTGAATAGAATCAGCATCTATTTGAATCAAAAAGAATAGAGCGGCACAGAGAAATTTTCATATTGTACGACTTTTCGATAATCAATATCCATTAATATCAGACTTTAAACATTTGGTAGTCGGAAAAGATAAAATTTAATAAAAAACGTCTATAAATAGGAAAGTATAGATATTTTTAGCATCCATCATTTCCCCACGACACACACTCAATTAATTAACATACATAGTTAAAGAGTTCACAAATCGTAAAAAGGTTGATTATTTTCACTACTCATCAGTTGTTGCATGGGATCAAGGACAATGCTATCGTGAACTATTACGATCATATACATATAAATTTTAAATATTTTAATTGCAAGTTACATTTACTACAATATTTATTTTTCTGTAGAATGACTCCTATACAGGTGCGCCAGAACTTGCGCCCCAGAGAAAAATGCCATATAAGGTAAGATATCAGGTAGCATGGAAAAAATGTTTAAAAAATTGTATCCATAAAAATTTCGAAGTTATGATAGTTTAAATTTTGCACTTTGGCTCTATTTATTTCTGTTGGAAAAATAATTTTCCAAATGTTATTGCTACAGGCTATTTGAAGAGGAAACAAGCAAATTGTAACTCTGTTCAATGTTATTTGTGGCTTTTACTGGCAAAATTTTTGTACCTTTCCTAAATAATTGTAAAAAAAAACTTATACAAGATTATCAGTATTAGGTATCATTAAATAGACATAAAAAAATGTCAAATGTCAAAAAATAAATGTCAAAATTCTTTTGACAGAGAATTTTTTAAACATTTTACTTGAAATTTTTCTCTGGGGCGTGAGTTCTGGCGCACCCTGTATAACGCTAAACGTGTATTAGCTAAGACTTTTTCAGTCACTCAATAGTAACCGATGATGTCCACTAAGTTGACAAAACCCTGGCAGTTTTTCAAAAGATTGAATACCTTTAAAATAACAAATTTTTTTTCAGCAATCCACATGAGTTGCAACATATAGTTTGAACCATTTTCAAGCGCATGTAATGCATTATGCATGCCTCATTTCCGACGAATTGCAGATACGCTTATTTCTGATAAAAATATTCAATCTACTACCGATAACGTCCAGATAATACTGCATCTGTAGTAAATAAACAACAGTGGAGAAAATTTCAACAACTGTAACTGCAAACGCTCACTATACCACTATACGTACAGTTGCGAAATTAAAATTAATTAAAATAAAAACAACCTTTACATTAATAACTTCATTTTTTACTCTTGTTATGTTTATGTCATTTTGACTTACCTATTTACTTTTAAAAATAGCGTCACCTACAGAAAAGTTTAATTGTCAAATGTCAGTCATGATGACAGTAAAAGGTAGTTTACAGTGAACTTTTTGAAGTGACACAAAAATACTGCCGAAATTTTAATTCCTTAACTGTATGTATTTGGGAACGATTTATTACTTATATGTGGGTATTATTTTTTTTTAATATTTTACTGGTGTAATAAGTATAACCTTATTAAATTTGGAATAGTATCATTATTGTGTATTATAACGCAGATTACAAAATTACAAATTTTATGACACGTCTAGCTAGCTGAAAGTGATATAGTTCAATTGTTTAGTGGACACTGGTTGATATTATCACAAACCATTGTGATTAGTTTTCATTAAAATAATCTATTCAATCCGCAGATTTTTTATCGCAATAAGAATTCGAAAAAAAATCAATTACAATTTGGAAGATTCGTTTATTGATTTATTACAAATGGCATAAATAGTTCAGTTTCTCCACCAACGCAAGAAATTCCTAGTTATTGCTCAACAACATAAAAAGTGTTGGTGCGTCCATTAGCAACGTAGAAGAAATGCAACACCCACAATAATTAAACTGAGAGATTTTTTCATGTGCAGATTTTATTAAAAGGAGTTCAACCACCTACACAAATAACAAACAAAAGGATATAGGTTATAAACAATTCACATGTCCTCGACAACAACAAATAAAAATACATAACCAACAAAACATGGTTAACTTACGGTTTTTCTCTGAGAAAAGGGATATTTTCCCTTGCCCGCACACTAGTTCCTAGGGAAAACACACATATAACGAACATATAACCAACTAGTAAATAAAAACCGAGGAAACCTCTACAAAATTAGAAAAAAACTATTCAGTCTGACATCGCCAAAGCACGGGCCGCCATATGCGTCGATTTTTCCGACGTGTGCGTCCTCTAGCGCTGCCAAATCGTGTTTACAGAATTAGAGAAAGAGAAGGTTTGAAACTCAGATAAAAGTCATTGTATTTTTTATAATAGCAAGATTTAAAAATGGTAATGTATTTTCAGTGTATTTAACTTCTAATTGAGTATTTAATAAATTTATACCCACTTTTTTATTTATCGAAAAATACTTACTTAGAGCATCCATCAAAAACAAAAATATGCGCCCACCATCTACCTACACTGAGTTTAATATCTTCACTTTAGTTTGAAGAAAAAGAACGCACCTACGCAAAATTTTAGTTTTAATCAATGTTTGGTGTACAGAATTTCGTTATAAGTTGTAATTTTATAACAGACGTATGAGTAAGAGTCTAACAACCTTTACCTTACATTTAGTTAGATGTAGTACAATTGGGTCGTCACATGTTTGGTGTACAGAATTTCGTTATAAGTTGTAATTTTATAGCAGACGTATGAGTAAGAATGTAACAACCTTTAACTTACAATAGTTAGATGTAATACAATTGGGTCGTTGCACATATTTTTTATTGCATATTCTGAATATTTATTAAAAAATAATTAACCCATGTTTTCGGGTGTTTTTTTAATCTTAATTTTAGTACAAAAAAATATTACAAAAACTCGTATAATGAAATAAATTCAAAACGCGCGCACTTTACTATCCTCCAAAAATGTTTCAAAGTCATTTTTGGTCCAATGGGCGCAATACTCGAACACATTTACGTTTTTTTGTACTTTAAAGCTGCGATATCTACAGGTGCAGAACTCACGCCCCAGGAGAAAAATGCCATATAAGGTTCTTACCTTATACGCTAAAAGTATTTTTGGTTGCAAACTAATTAATTTTCAAAGTAACTCTCCTGAGACTAATCCTGTATAATAAAGAACCTAACCAATTTTGAGACGCAACCCAAAATACGTTCTCACAGATAACTTGGCTTTTGTACCGTTTGCCAAATTTAAATGATTAATTTTAAATCAAAGTGATTATTGATATGTCGTGCATTAAATATGACAATATCATGAATTTCCCTTTTTTTCTCTTGAATGCGAAATGTACTCAAACAACAAAAAAACTACCATAAACTTGATATGTGGAGCCACTAGCCACTAAAATGCTGTGGCTAAATCTGTACCGTCAAAGATATACAGCGTAGGACGCAAAGTTATAAAAACTGCCTAAGCTATCGCAGATATCTATGTTTAAAACAAACAGTACATCAAGTAACGCATAGTGGCATCTGAAAATGTATTTTGAGTTGCGTCTGAAAATCGGTCAGGGTTTTTATTACCTATGTGACTCAGTCTGTAAATGAAGAAGGAACTTTGATCCCCGACTATAAGAGCTAAAAACCACTCACTCCTTGAAAATAGCTAAGCCTAGAAAGCTAAAAATTTGCAAAATGGGATGTTTTATTAGAGATAGATATACTATATGAGATGTAATAAGAAATATTTTTAGCAAAATTCTTTCCTGGAAAACCAAAAATATACACTTTGTTTTTTTTTGACATTTAGTAACATTTTAGCGTACAGCGTACTTTGGCGAAGCAATAAAGATATTTGGTGTGTCCTACTAAATAATTAACTACAATCATGTAGTAAATCAAAATTTCTTAAACTAAATCAAGATGAACGTGATTTAATTAATTCTGAAACTCAAAACTTTTGTAATTCATAACATTTTTTTAAACATTAAAAGCATTAATAATGCATCAGATATAACAAGCTTTTCCATTTCCGTTATTCATGTCTAATCGATTTATTTAAATAAAAAATTAGGTAGGTAAGATAATTTTAGAATAACATTTAATAAAACAGGTCTTACAATTTCAAGATAAACTTGAATATTTATTATCCTATCAAAAGATCAAACGGGTTAATAATTTAAAACAATTAATCTCATTTCTTTTTATTCATCACTCCGATGTAATTTCGAGCATCCTCATCGTTGCTTAAACGGAAGTCAGCACTGGTAAAAATGTAAAACCGATTCAGACTCTCCATTATGGATAGAATCGTTATCCTTAATGGATTTAATTTCTCTAAAGGGTTATATATAAACTTACCAAATGAAGTCTTAAAGAAATTGGGCCAAAATTAAAATTAGCAGGGTTTAAAATCGTAGTTTTGAGCGACAGTGGTCTCAGTTGGTTTCGGGTCGTCTTTTCTAATTAGAAAATTCGACATGGCATTAACGCCAAATCGAAGTAACACAATTAGAGTGAAGAAGGTGAATAGAATAAGTGCAGCGACGGTGTCTCTCGACACCGCAGCAGTCTATTTTGAAACGTGACTTGATATGTAGCGGCGGAGAACATAGAACTAATTAAGACTCTTGACACTTGGAAACGTGCACGAGTTTTCTCCCCCCGACCGGAATCGATTCGAAGTCCCTCCTTTGTGCGGCTATTGGAGAAATTCGAGAAAACCTACATCAGTTCAATGATTTTTTGCTATTAATTAAATCGCCAGTTAAGGAGTTAGTTGTGGACTAGCCTCGTCGAGCTTTAAAATAGTAAAAAGCTCAAAGCTACTTACAATTGTCCGAAGTTTATAGAGCCTCGTAGAGAGGATTATCAGCTTTACATTTAATGGGGATTGAAAGCTCATTGCTGTTTTCATTTAAATACCAAATTTGTACAGGAAGTTCACTGATTTTTTTCCTTGTATTAATCAAACTGGAACACAGCAAGACGCTAAAAAACACCAAAGTCCATACAATGAATATTTTAAATGGACTCAGACCGAGAGGCTTTAAATTGCTTAAATATTTACAAACGTTTTATCCTAGAAAACCCTGCAAAAACATAAAAAACCCCCAACAATTAAATAGAAAAATAAATTTGCCACAACTGTATAGCGACTTAATTTCATCAAACGTAAAATTACAAATTCTGACACAATCGATAAAATGCATCAACCAGACCGAACACTGATGCAACGATTAATAGCGAAAAGCATAAAATAATGCTCGGACAAAACAAATAATTTAATTTTCCGTTTGCTTTACTCTTTTATTGACAATCACCAGAATGAGATAATCCGCCTTTAAACTCAACCTAAGCCAAAAATGCAATTAAATTTTATGTTTTACGACGATAACCAATAATTAAATTAATGAAGTGGAAAAATAATCACATGAGTATTTGTTCAAACCAAAGTAAACCAACATGATTGAAATCCTACACATAGCTTCTGACGCAAATAATGAATTACTTTCAATAATTATCTTTTAATATTTTTAATAATTCAATTAGTTCTTGTGCCAGTTACGTCTGAATGAGTTTCAAATTTGTCATGCCATTAAAAGTTTGAGAATGAAAACTCTTCTACCAAAATGTGTATTTGGTGGAAATAATTTTAAACGTTCTTTCTTACAATGTTGTGATAACGATAACGTTCTTTTTATTGGCAAGAGGAATGAAATGAGCTGTGCCACCATTCGCCATAAAAAGCCCGATAGAAAAACGAGAAGAAACATTCGCCCACTTTATCTCAGGTCACACTACACTTCCTTCATTACTCCCGGTAAGATTAATTGTAAATTGACCCATCCAGAAACGCCTCGGTCGTAATTAAACTTATTTCAAAAACAACATTTCAATTTTGTGTTTATTTGAATAAAGTAAAAGAATAATATTTTGACTAACCCTACGAAAAGTTATTATTTATTTATGCAAAACTTTGTTTTTGAAGATTAGCTGTCCTCTTCTATCTTTCAAAGAAATCCGCGTCGACCAAAGACCTGACAAAAAATACGGTCTTAAAATAGTAAAATATTAGAATGGTTGTCGTAGGCGCGTTTGCACTCCTATGAAGTGTTTGTATGGGAAAGCCGACCGTTACCAGATAAGAAATGAAAAATTTTAAATATGGGGCTCTCCCACATCTCTTCCGGTATTACCGTCACTATTTATCACAGCCATGGGGATGGGATTTATTGATTTTACATCGTGTCCATACCAAGCAAAAATTATTCATAGGCTAGGGCCAACAAGATCCCAGTGAATGTACAAAATTTAGATTCGTTTCCTAAATAGCATATGGATATAATCTCCGCGGCTCACACGCACTATTACTTATTTACAAGTTCTAGGTCTATGTATTTCCATTAAAATTATATTAAATCCCCAATTCATTTAATAAGAGCCTCTTAAGCCAGGGCCATGCTGAGACTTAATCCGGTAATTTCGTACACCTTCCGCATTTATCACTCTGACAACGATAGCCCATTATTCTTTTTCCTAAATTGCTTGAGACACGTTCGGGGTGCATGTCTTCTAAATTGCATTTTTTTCCTCAACGGAATTGCAATTGTAGAGAAATCTATCTCCTACACGGGGATTTATTAATCCGATGAATTAATCGTTCAACGGCAGAAAGGCAGAAACCCAGATCCCTTATTTCTGTAACTTAATCTCATATTCTACACCAAGTAATATTTACTCCCAAAGGTTTAGCTAGAATAATTAAAAAAATATAAAAACTTGATTTAAAGTAACTCAGTTTTCTACGTTTATGTTTAAAAAAGTTAATGCCAGCTACGCTGTTTAAACACCCGTTCAAATAATAAAAGTATTAAAGGTTCTTTTTTATAAATTTAAAGTAATAAAAAGCTCTTTTACAAAAAATCACAGTTATAATTTTAAAATCATAAGTGCTTTATGCAATAAAATTACCGTTACTTATTATCCACCTTTAAAAAGTTACGAATACTTTTTTATTTTAATAAAATAAAACGACAATGTAATACGAGAATAACAACTACTGCATACCATGAGAACTCCTGTACATAATATAATTTTTTTTACTTATAATCATTAATTCAGCAATGTTTCCTTACTGAACAAAAAATGTACCAAGGTAATTTATCAGCTACTGAACAATAAGACCTATTTAAATTAAATCAATTAAAATTTTATTGTATCTAAATTTCTGTAATTTTGTCACAATTTTATCTTTAGAACTAAACTTCAACATTCTGTATCTTTCACCAAATATAATTTAACAATTACTAGTTTTTTTATTCAAAGTAATACATACCTAATAATAAAACAATGAGAGTTTTATATACAGCTTAAAATCAATGTCAAATAATAGACCAACATTTTGAAACTATGAGTACAAAAAACTATATAAAATTTTTCCGACACTAATATTGAATCAAACATTTTGCTAAATTCAGAAATTGTAATAAAAAAAATTGTCAAAATAATATCAACATGCCAAGACAAGAGTATTTTATGTACGTACTTATAAAATACGATGTATTTTATAGAAGAGCAAAAAGATATAAATGTTGGAAAAAAACTTAAATTTTATCCTCTATGTTTCTATAAATTGAAGTTTCATATTAATTTCAAAAATAGAATGTAAATTTGTATTTACAGCAACAGTTATATTCAATAACATTTGTAAAATAATCATTATTTTATTAAAATTGAAGCTAAACTTTAAAATTTAATGGTGATAAATGACTACTATTTGGTGGATGCGCCGGGAGAGTTAATATTTGACAGCTATACAAAAAAGCACTTTAATAAGTTAATGTTAGTTTAGAAAGAAAATGCTGCATTTTATGCATGCAATTTTAATCTTAAAAAAAAGTAAGTGTAAATATGCATCAGGATTTGCTGATAAAATAAACATTGCAAACACTGTAACTCCATTTATTGTTTAACGAATTGTGGCAATTTCTATTTTAAAAGCAAAAATTATCATAAAAACTATAAGGTGAGTATGTCAAATAAAACTAAATGGTAATACACAACTTCTTACCCACTGTCCTAAATACAAGTTTTGAAAATGCACCTACAGTTAGTTAAAAAAAAATCGGAAAAAGTTAAACAAATACAATATGCTACAAAAATTAAATGCTCTGTTTTGTAAGTGTAAAAAATTTTCTAAACTTCAAAAATTAAGTTAGCCACCAAAAGTCGGAATGTTTATTATTAGCTGTTTCCATATATAAACACCAAATACCAATCTTTAATTTCAAAATAGATATACTTCTTCTAAGATTAAAAAACTTTTAAATTTAAATAAATTATTAATATTAATTAATTTTCTGTTTTTTTCAAAATCATTAACTTCCTAAAACAAACTCTGTTGATCCATACCTTCATTAAACTTTTGATCAATATTTTAATTTTCATCACAGGTTTTTACATGATTTAATGTTGCCAACTGTTACAATTTACAATAATTGCAATGATTCTAAATTAAAAAAAAAAAATAGATTTAATTAGATTTAATTAGTTCTTTGATCTTATATTCTTATTCAGACAGACAAAAAAAAGATTTGGTCCGGTTGAATTACGAAAACAATTTTAGCCCTATCTTTACAAAAGTTACAACAGTGTCAATTGAAAAAAATTAAGTCTTTTAATTGACTTATTAGTAAGTACTTAAAATTCTCTTTGATTTTTTTAATGGCAAAAAGCTTATAATACATAAAAATAAAAGTACTGAATTTCCCAACAAATACCTACTAAATTGAGCATAGGCAGTCCGTGACCATTAAAATGATTTGATCTGGTAGTTTTATTGACTTCTTGTAACTTTTTTATGTTGACACTTGGCAACTTAAAATTCTACATGAGCAATTTCTACACAAATATATTTCTAGATCGCCGATTCAGACCAATATGAGCACACAAATAAAAAAAAAATGATACTCCCGGCTCGGCCTGTACATATTTCGTGTTTCCTCACTATCCCTGTCCCGTAAATACAGATTGAAGTCGAGTACGTGCAACTGGCAACCACCTGTACACACCGCAAAAAAGAAAAATCTCTGTAATGACTCCACTGAACCTAACAAGTCGCAATGCTGTTGTAGCTACAAATTCGTAATCCATAGCAAAAGTGGCTGCTCCAGGCGGCTGTTCCTCCTTCCTGGCCCCCGTTAATTAAAAGGAAATATATCGGTCACGACTCTCACGGCCCTTGGAGATTTATCACAGCTGAATTTCGCAGTTATCGGATTTGAGTCGCGGTCGGATGAGTTTTACGACTTGCACTCCTCTCGTGATCGATATTGGAAATGTATCCAGAAATTTTCGCAATCGCAACCGCTGACATACTTAGTTACGTGCCAGAATTACGAATCACGCGAGCTGCAAGTGCTAGTCGATCCGGCTTTTATTTGATGATGGAGATCTTGCTCGGGTGCAGACGTGGCACGGAATTCGATTCGCGGATGCAACGAGGCCGGGAAAAAATGGAAAAGCTCGTTTAGACTAGAGAATAAAACATCGCATTTTATTCTAGGGTACAGAGGGAGGCGGGAGGCAAGCGGTTTGGAACGAATTTGCTACACCGGAGCGAAAAACCCAAATAAAAAACTGAACAAAAAGAAACAGGTCGGAACAATCAATAAACTGTCAAAAATGTTTTAAACTCAGAAGAAAATCCAGAAGGGCTTTATCTGACACGTCCTTAACCGAGACATTCTTTCCTTTTAAAATCAGGAAAAAAAGATTCATGACTGTAATTATTTTATCCAATCTCAAGAGGAATTTACCTAGCGTATATCATCAAAGCAGCAATAAGCCCATTTTCAAGATAATTCAAGGTTTTTTTTATATAAATCTCAGAGGCTCATTCGCATACATCCCACTCGAAATTGGAGTTGCTGGAAAATTCGCAAAATATTTCAAAAATTATATAGAGAAGCATGTCACGAGCTACACTAATGATAAAATTTAAGTAATTATACTGCAACGACAAGATTATCCTTGACATTACCTTTACGGTTACGAGGCACTCATATTGATTATTACTGCCGGCAGGTAGCTAAGCGTAATGGTGGAGCGGTGATTTTACCTCCAAAATTAATTTTAAATGACCGTGAAAATATATGTCTGCTCTGCAGGTTTTAATAGGTCTTAGAACAACATATTTTCGTTACTTTTTCAAAAATTTAAAACAAACAAATTTACATTAAAATTTAATTACCAAGTACGAGTAATATTTTCGAAAAATGTTTGTTTGGATATGTTTAAACTTAAACAAAACGAGCCAAAATTGTATATAAATAGAGGTGCACACGTTTGCAAAAAAAGTAAAGTATAATTAAAAAGTAAAGTCTAAAATTCTTCAAGTTCTCCTTTGAATCTTATAAATCATGCAACAGCAATATTAAGTCAAACAATTGTGTGGTTTTCATTTAATGATAATATGACATTGTAGGCGCAAACATTTTCTTAACACATATGCTGTTTATTAAAAACAATATAATTTTACAAATAAATAATTTTAGAGTAAAACTACACCTTAAGTAATGAAAATTTATTTTCAAATGTGTTCAAATTTTGATAAAGATGTTTTTAATATCTTAATCAAGATTATGATAATGATTTAAGTTTACAAATAAGTTTAAAACTTTGTTAATTTATAATTATATTTCTTGTAACAAAGAAATTCGTTTCTTTGATTAAATTTATAACAAAACCATTCCTTAACACTTAAAGCGTAAGAAAAACAAAGGTACATGAAGTAATAAGAGTAATATTGAGAAACTCATTTTAAATAAGTATTTTAAATATATGTCCAAAAAAATAAAAAAAATAAGAAAATTGCCAGCTAATAAAAATTTTGCATTAATTTAGAATAAGTGTATTTTTCATTTAATACAACAATACAAAATTCTAAATATAAATCTTAATGTAGCTACAGAATTAGTTTCTAAAATTTCTGATATACTCAACTCAACTCAAAAAACCCTTTCAACAGAAGTCGCAAGAAATATGTTTGAAAAATACAGTTTTTAAAATTTTCTAGAACAGTAAAGCAAAACCAAGAACATAAGGTGCTCAAGTAAAATAGAACTAAACTAGAACTAAAACAATTTTGTTTAATTTTGTTTATTTATCTGAAAGTAACTAACGATTTACTCACTCCTACTCCCAGATTACGAAAATTAAATTCTTCTAATTAAAGTTAAACAGTTCATAAAAAAGCTTCGTCCATTTTTAAAGTCAGTCGTGTTTTCACTATTGTGGACTTTGATAGGATGATAAATATGAACTAGTGCAAATAGGTTATAACTGTCGCTGTTGTTGAGAGTTAACAAACAATGTCTCTCTAAGCTTTGATAGATTAGATACGAATAACCAACTGAGCACATTATAATCCATTTATTGTGATTGACATCAGTTACTCTTTCATGCAGTTTACAGGGAAATACTTTTAGTGGCGCATACGTACTTACGTATAATAATAAAATAAATAAAAAAATATTTGGAAAAACTATGTGTAATGCTTTTCCAGCAGTCACGTTTGTTCTTGAAAAATTACCAAGAGTGTTTTGTAATTAAGAAACAAGAAATAAATAATACAAAATTTGACCCTTATATTTTTTCGTTGTCACCCGCATCCGTGTGCCACAATCTGCAAACAATTACCTCGCAGCAGACGTAATTAAATTTTACAGCGTGCAATGCAATTTTTCATTTAACAAATTAATCACAGTGAGTGTACCACTGATTCGTCCCATGTAATTCCTCTGTTAATATTTAAATTTCAACACGATTATAAAATGCACAACCTCCGTGAAAAAGTTTTCACCAGCGAGCTTGTAATTTGTTGTCTTTGTGACGGCGTTTTTAAAGTGCATTCTGCCGGTTTTAGAAGCGCGCACTTATCTCGTATTCCGGCGACGTGAAGAATTTTCGCGGAAAATTCGGAAACAATTATGAACACGTTAAAAAAGCAGCCTCGTAGAAGAAAAATTGAGATGCAAATTGAGCTTTGTACCGCATCCATTTGGATATTCCGTCTAAAGCACGTTTTTCATTTACATGTCGTTTTATATTCTTCGGTGCTAACTTAATTCGAGAACTAGTTACAATAAGTTAGAAGAAGGTCGCCTCTAAAAATTAACTTTATCGGAAAACTGAATTACATGAAACGCTGCGGTTTTGAATAAATGTGATTTGCCGCCAAAGCGTTTATCGTCGAGGTATAAACAGACGCTTTTTGCAAATCCCATACAAAAAAAGCAACAACGCTCCATCAAGTTGGCTCGGGAGGGTATAAATTTTACATAAAAACACTCCGGTGGTGCATATCAACGAATTCCTTCCATTTTTCTAACTGCACTCGACGATTAAACCGATTCCTCTATCTCCAGAAACGAAGAAACGAGTCCCGAAATCAATTTTTAACGAGCGGAACGTTTTAAAATTCATGTCTTTCACTTTACTCCCTAAACGTCTATTGCAGATTCCATAGCTTTGTTCGTTAGTCGTAAGGGTTTTATAGAGCCGAAAGGGTGGTATTAAAAGAGAATTTTGTAGTGTTCACGTACTATGTAACTGTTCTCATTGTAAACACTTTTTTCTTGAGGTACATGCCCACGTTTGCTAAGCGGAGTCTTTATTGACTCTCGACATTTGCATTTCCCTTGAAACTCTATTCTAAAACTCGAAATTGAAGTCTGACGATTTTTTTCTTAATGTGACCTTTCAGTATTCTATAATGTTTACATTAAGAAGCCTTTGAACAAAGTTCCACAAAAACGTACGCATAAAATACATATCATTTCAACATCAAAAATATTTTTTTGTAACCGCACGGCTAAATGTTATTCAATAGAGAAAATTGTTGTAATCACAATGTTGACGTTTTCGTGACGTACCTTGAGCTATTAAACAGCAACGTCCCGCAACAACGTATATGTAACGTTACTGGAATGCATAATTTTCCTACTGAGGGTTAGTTATTTACGTTTATTGTGTAGCATGAGCGCAAATAATGGCCGGCGTCCCTTAGAATGACTAATTTTTCCGGCAGCGGAAATTGAAACGTCTCAGTCCCGGAATCGCGTTTCTTATTCAAGTTTGAACAATATCGTTATGAAAATTTAATAAAATAAAATTTCGGCGGCACGTGCGTCGGTGCGTCCTGAGACTGTTCCGTGCGTGAACTAGAGCGTAGCAGGATTAGACGCGAATCCTTTCTGCAACATGGTTTGCAACGGCAAGCATTCGCAAGAGACCGGATCGATGGTAACACACGAGGTCGTACGAGCAGAGGCTTGCACGTGACGTCAAACCGAAAAAGGCAGAAGAACGCGGCGCGGCGCAACCGGATTCTTCCGGATTCAAGAAAAATGTTTGCGGCTTGTGAGGCAGTTTTCGATCTTGCTATCGGAAAAATTGAATATATCCTGTACGAAGCTTTGGAATTAATAACGGTTAAGCTTCGAGCTCTTTCAATAGAAGGAGTAATCTGGGATGCGGGTTAGCCTTTTTCGTCCCATGATACAAGTCATTATTCGTCGGTTAGCAGCGTCTCCCGCAGGGCGATATCATATTCAAAGAGTCAATTTTTATTCTTAAAGCGAGAGTGGCATTATGCGTTCGGAGTGTTCGAATGGCGGAGATTCTATCATCCGATTCCCTCTCTTCAGAAGTCTTCTCGCAGATAGCAGCTGATAAAATCTGAAACTGTCGAGAATTCGATAGAATGATGATGGCATCAATATTTATCAAATAAAGGACATTACAGAGTATTCGATTCAATGCAGTCGGTGACAAAGTAAATCGAAGACGTATTGAACTTTTGATATTGCTTTTGTAATGACGCGGCGCCATTAAAAGCTCCAGATCCGGTATAACTTTGGCAATTTTTCAAATCGAAGCGACTCCCTAATAGAGTTGAATGCAAACGGCGTCTAATTAGTATCTCTTGATTATTATTAGAGTAATTTCTGTAATATCTGAAAACCGCCCGAAACCTAATCAACAGATATGTATGAGGACGTTATTCTATTAAAACGAACTCCGGAGTTCGGAGTTTTAACCCTCCAACACGTTTCAATTATTTATGATTTGTTTCACTGTAAACCGAATGCTTCTGTATCTCACTCCACCAAAAAAAAAAATTTCATACACTCTTCAAAACGTAATCAAGATAATTTCACTCAGTTTGAAGTACCCCAATGCGCATTTCACTAAATTAAATCGAAACTCTATTACTGAATAAATAACAAAAAATCTTCAAAGCAAGTATGTAAAGCCATTGTTCGTTATTTTAGGTTTATAAAGTCGCTTTATGCCGTCAAAAATAATAACAGTGCATACACAAGCCATAGAAATACTAAAATAATACTACACAAAACAAATAGCGGCATTCTTTGATCAGAGATACTTATTTCGTGCCATTGCACAATATTTTACTTTTATCTTTATTGGAAACCTCATTAGTTTAGTTTTGTTGCTAAAATACCTCAATACTAATGACACAAAAAGTAGAAACACCAACATATTATTAGAAATTTTATGTTTGAAAATAAGTATTAGGCATAAAAAGTATCGTACAAAAAAGTATGTAAATATATCTACACGCTGTCACAACTATTACTAAATGTGCTTATATAAACTAAGATGCATTTGTTAAATAAAGTTCCTAAAATTACGGATTTTTTAGTGTTAATTAAGCTCTGACAAGATTGCTCAGATGAGGTAAATTAAATAATTTTTTAAACTTTGAAAAAAGCATCGTTTCAGTTTTCTCCTTGGTTCACGTCTAAAACAAATTGACCACGATCGAGCGACTTAAGTAAATATAGTTCATGTTAGCTTCTTTGCAAACAAATACGTTTGTTATCCAGCAATGCATCGTAGCTTGGGCTTGTTTTAATTTCAGGACTCCCTTGGAAAGTTTCCAACAATCTCGCTCTAACTTTGTTATACAAATCTGCATAAATCTACTTTAGTCGAGATGTGTACCATCATATAAAATAAATAATAATTTAGTTTGTTACTCGTGACATGAGCAACGACTTGAAAAACGACAAAACAAGCAGAAAATGCACTTTTGATTGAGCCAATTATGCGAATTTTGCTTAGGCCGCGTTTTCTTTACCCTAACTTAGTCTCACTTATCTCCTTAATAATATAATTTCTAGATTAAATTCCCCTAATAAATTATTTCACGTAATAAGATACCACTTTTATTACAAACTCGGGCCACAACTTTGAAGAGTGGTTTTATATTAAGTGGAGTTTATGTAACTACCTGGAAAAGGATCAGGATATATCATACACGGTACAAGAAGTCGGAATTGTGGCTCTGCTTTATGAGCTTTAAAAATATAATTGTGGAATCGTCCGTTCTCCGAAACAGAGAAATTTATGCAACCAAAGCAAGCATTGCCAAGTTTCTTGCCCATACTTAGAAGGATTACTCCGCTTAATTGCTTGCTTAAGTGGCAAGTTTCAGACAGACTTAGAGGCAACGCTTCACATACTCGCGCCACCACAACACTGTACTTCTTGAACGAAAAATAATCGCCCTTTTAGTCTTCATACTTTTAGCCAATGCAATTCGACCTGGCAATATTTCACTTTTACAACCTCTCGAAGTCCTTTAATAAAACTGCCCCTCAAATAATGAATAACACTCAGCCGCGACTAAGTGGGTCCCATTTAAAGTCTTTTCGTTGTTCAAAATTCGTTTACGGTAATGACAATCGAGCCTGACTATTGAATGGGTGACGACGCACTGGGGGAGTGGTTTGGAGTGGTTTGTTCACTCAGTTTCCCAATTTATTACAGTTTTTATTGCTAGAAGTAAAGAATTAAACTCATAGTTCGCTTTAAAACTTATGTAACTTTCAAACGTAATTCAGACCGCAAATAACTTGAATGCTAATTCAAGATAAAATTTTGTGTTCGCAGCTGAATAAAAATGAAGAAATATGCTGGGTTATGGTTAAAGTCGCCAAGTGCACTGTTTATTGAAGTTTTAAAATTAAATGTCTATGCAAACTTTTACTGAAGCGTACTATTTTTAATTTAACTTTTTCACTCGTGTTAATGTCTCTACAAGCCATTTCTAAAGCTTTGATTTAAAAAATATGTTAAATACTCATTTACAGTTTTTTTCGTGTTAAAAAGTATAGACATACCGGGTGCGCCAGAACTCGCGCCCCAGAGAAAAATTTCAAGTAAGGTAAGATAGCAGGAACTTGGAAAAAATGTTTAAATAATTCTACCTGTCAAAATATTTTGACATTTATTTTTTGACATTTGACATTTTTTATGTCTACTTAATGATACTGATGATCTTTTTTTTATTTTATAATTATTTAGTAAATGTACAAAAATTTTGCCGATAAAAGCCACAAATAACATTAAACAGAGTTAAAATTTAGGCTACAGCTTTCTTGTTTCCTCTTCTAATACCTTGTAGCACAAAAACTTAGAAAAGCATTTTTCCAACTGAAAACATTTAACATTTTTTCCATGTTCCTGGTATCTTACCTTACATGGCTCACAGTTCTGGCGCACCCTGTAAACATAAAAAATAAACGCTTTAAAATTCCTTAGAAATTTTTTCATTTCACTATATCTGCACCTTTCATTACAGTATGTTCTACATATTTAGACACGCAAGCTTTAGTTTTCCAAGCTCAAAAAAAGCAACAGCATGTCTATTAAAACGTCAGCCGTAATAAAGCATCGACAACAGCGTCATTATCCCACATACCTATCCAATCCACCTACGCTAGCGTACGAGAATTACATGGAAACTAAATATATTTACACAAATATAAATCGCACATTTAGTATCGTACAAAAATATAAATCGGACATTTTGTGTCGTACAAAAATATAAATTTGTTTCAGTATCTACACAAAATTAGTGTGTTTTCAAAAAACATACATTTTAAAAGTGATTTAACAAACATCATAATCATCATTAAACAACTTGCTTCTTTATACGCATTAAAACATATAAAAATTAAATTATACCTAATAAAAAAATAAAAGAATGCAAAGTAGGGTAAAATGTAAACACATACAAAAGAAAACGATTTCTTAGTAAATTTATTCTTTCTAACACTTGCAGTACTACCAAATTTTGATTATGTAACTTACTATTGTACCAGTACAACGTAAAAATTTAAATTTGTCAAAACTTATCTTAACCTTGTGTATTCATTTAAAAAAATACAACAACAATTACAACAGTTTTACATCTTTGTTTTGTGTACATTGCTGTGCTTTTGAATTTTTAACTGACTGTAGCATATCTAGCTGCTCTCACACTTTGACAAACTTAATCCAAAATTAAAAAATATTTTTTATTATTACGTATGTATTAGATTAAAATATGTTGTTATTATAATAAATCTTTTATTATTTACAAACTCTATAAACTCTCTAAACTAGAAAGTAATCAATCAATCAATAATACATATTCCGATACGAACTCGATCACAAATCTTGAAAAATTAGATAATCTTCTCTAGTTTGTTCACCCTTTCAAAAATTACAACGTTTTTAGTTAGTTAGTGATTAAGGTAGATAAACTAGAATCATATTCATAGCATCTCTTAATAGAACAAATGATAATTGTTTCTGAAAAACTACAGTTTATGACTATTCCTGTAACAGTGATTAGTTCGACAACTACTGTCATGGGTTTCCAAAAATTAAATAATTAAATGTGTATTTTTTGTATCTAGTGGTTTTGTGACTTTTGTATATTTGGGTGCGTACATTAGGCGCAAGCCTCGTAAAGTTGTGTGAAACACCCTGTATTATTTTATTTTCACCTCGTTTTTCTCAATAGGTATTTCACAATAAAATTGAAATAAGTTATTCACGTTACCAACTTATCCAGCTCATCGAATTTGAGTATGTAGCTACAAACAGCGGAATAACTTTTCCAGAGTGTCGTAACTAGGCCGAATCAACTCTCAAGAGCACCGCTTGTACGTCATCAAATTTACTCTGATCGTAAAAACTCAATATTTCAATACTGTTTCAAAACGAAATTCGAAAACTAGACTATTTCAAGCCGCAAAAACCTAATCACATCCCAAGTATTGATGTTCATCACAACGGCAAGGTTTGGATTGTTTAGAGGCAACATGGTCTCTAACACCAAAACGAATCATATTAACCAGACGCGGTTCCTGTATAACTTGGCGTAAACCCTTTAATTAATTGTTCAGGAAACATGTATCTAAACAAACTATCTCGCTTCCACTTGGAAATTGTTTAGGAATAAGGCCGCTTTATGGGATGCAACACTGCTGCAACACGAAAAACTTTGCGTTTCCAACGTTAACGGCGTCATTAAGATCGTATCGAAGCACGGCAATGAAATGGAATAGACCACAGATATTTATTGTTTCCCTGATAACACCAAATTGAAGTTTTGGGTGCAGCGGGTCTAATGCACCTCAAATTTAATGAGCCCAATAAAAAGTGTGTTGATTATGTTGCTTTCGCAGCTCGTTTATCTCAGAATTGATGAGGACGAGAGGCAAAAACTAATTAAGAAAGGCTCAGCCAAATTGGACGTTTCGACACTTCCTCGAGGACTTTAAGAACTAACCACAGGCTGAGAAAGTTTTTAAAGAACAGCAATAAAATAAAAACACAGACTTAGTTATTTAAGTCACTTTTGGACCTAAAGTAGACATTTTTCAAGTCCTTAAGTGCTCTTCTGAAACACTGAAATAAACGTTGCATTTCCATGAAGTCCTTCACATAATTTTCACAACACGTCCCAAACATGTTACCAACCGGTCGTTATTTAAAAATAATATCATAGGGAAAACGTGCCAAGTCGATTTTCATAAACTGAAAACTGCCTTTGAATCCGGAATTTCTTTTTTCGTTGATTGTTTTTTCATTTGCATACATCTGGTTTAATTTTTCTGTAACCTGAAAGCAATTCACTGCTGTGCAAAAATAGCGATTAGTCCTTAATATTTAATTGGGAACAAACGAGGCATCCCTTTGAACTTCCATACTCGCACAAAATAACAACTGAGCAATCTGTATCAAAGACCGTTGTTGTCTTTTATGTTTTAACTCATTTATGCCTCAGGCTGTACCCAATCCTTTGCAATAAAAGTTGGCTTGTGGATAAAAGTTTACCTTTGAAAAAGCCGGCATTACAATTGTTTTAGTTTCTAGTTATTTAATGGAGATCAAGGTGGATTACAAGCAATTAATTTTGGTTTGCATTCAAGCATAAACATGTTTGTTTTTATTAAAACTCCAGTTAAAACCGGTTTTATTTGTTTCAATTAGGAATCGAGTCATATTTACTTTAGCATTAGCGATTCGTCAAAATTAACGTACAAAACCAGATCTGCTGCGTCAACAGATAAAACACGAGCTTTCATTCAAGTGTATATAAATTAGTTATTAAACTACACTGCGCGCCATAATATTTTTGTTATTCTTTATCGGATTTTGATAAATTTTGGTTCGGCTTAAAGAACGAACTTTGATTCAATAACATTTCTAGTTTTGTCTTGTAAATGTTATATCTAAAAGACGAAAGCACTGTTTTTATACTTACACTTATTTTCCATAATTTTAGTTTTTGAGACATGAGAGAAATAATAAACCTTCAAAAAAAGCATTACATTTCCGATTTCAATGAATGTCCTATTAAGTAGGCCGAATGTGCCAAAACGTCAAAATAGGCGCATGGAAACTTCCAATAATTAACCGTTTTACTTGTAGTAATCCCTTGAAGTTCGAAGTTTTTTAGATTGTTTTAGACGTAATTGTGCTCTTTTGGTGACATAAGCAATAATTTTCGGTTTAACTACCTTTTATATAGCCTACTTTCTGGACAAATATTTAGTAACATTAGAAAAGCAACGTTTTTTTCGAAACTTTGTATCTCTGAGGCACCAGAAGATAAAATTTTAGAACAAATTGGTCCTCATTCAGAAAAAAATTCTAAAATCAGAAAAAAATTAAATTTGTTTCTGCCACAAACCACAGCTCAGTGTAAAAAGAGTAAGAAAACAATGCTCTCGTCTTTTAGGTATAACATTTACAAGAGAAAACTAGAAATGGTATTGAATTAAATTACAATATTTTGCAAAGTTCATTCTTTAAGTCGAACCAAAATTCATCAAGATCCGACAAAGAATAAAAACATGTTTTACAATGTTTAATTTTCTTATATGTACCATATACCTTATATGAACCAAACACTTGCACTAAATATAGTATAGTCATCCAATTAAAAAATTATAGATTAAATTGCGATATTGGTTTATTGTTAGAGACTGTACCACTCAACACAGGTGTTTCATTAAAACGACCATATGTTATCAGTGTTATCACCCGTTTTATGCAATTAAATTCCCTTTTGTCAATCTTTATTTAGTTCATCAATTTCACGCTTTACAATAGCATCAAACAATTACAAATCAACATTAATTCAATTTAAACTTTAATACAAAAACAGAATTTGTAAAAGGACCGTAGTTTCTAGGAGCCAGTTTGGTAATTAAGAATGAATATCGCATGACGCATCACAGCCCTAACGAATTAATAATGAAATATTTTTGTAGCTTTTAATTAGAAATCTGATACCTATTATTCCTTTGATAATTTTTGAAAACTTGATCCTTTGAGGGCGGCCACATCAGAAGTATCGTAATCGAAAACGCACTGAAAAGTAAATTATACCTTGATGCCTATACATAATGAGTAATGACAATCCGGGTAAAATTTATTTTTCAATTAAGTTGTCTCAAAATAGGTACATCAAATAATTAAAAAATATATTTTTATGTTAACTTGATACAAATTTATCAAGATACAATTAGGAGTAATTTCAGATTTCCAAAAATTAAATTTAATAGACTTCAATAAAGTGTTTTTTAATTGTTTTAAATAAATTTACATATGTTTCGAAAATGTGTATGTCTACAAGATTAAAGTTATATTAACAGTTATAAGAAATCAACCATGTCAAGAATTTAGAGCCAGATAATACAATATTCGTTTACCAACAGTGTTACAAGCAAAAGTATCATTTATTTCTCATTATTTCACATTTTTATTTTGACTGAATCTTCATACACTATCCGTGATTAAACAAAATCGCTTGGTTTTTAAGCTGGGCCCGGAAAACGTAAATCCCAAGAATGAGACGGGTGTCCCCGGTCAAGTCCCATTCCATTTCAGCGAACTTGTCTCAAACCGGCCGTTTGACAAAGAGAGCCGTTTGAAGTAAATAATAAATGGAGCGGATAGCAACAAAGGATGTCTGTGAAGGCACGCGTCTCACCCTAGAATTTCAGTAGAGTGTCAGCTAATGAGTGTAGTTGTAACAAATAGTTGCTTATAGTGCATGTAGACGTTTTAGAAAATCTACGTTTCTCGTCGAATTTTCGCAGGTAATTAAACGGTAATGTAACATGAAAACTTCATACGAACTAATTATTCACCGGCTTTGCGGCGAAGAAACCACCGTTCCCACCAAACTTTGCTTCCGACTGGTTGGGCTTTCCTAAATTCAAAACAACGTTTTTTGGCCGATGAAATCCGGAAATGTTAACATTAATTTTGTGTCAGACGACCATGAGCGATTGCAATACCAGCGCGTTATTTTCAGTAACACGTCTGGCCATTAGGAACTTTTTTCACGTACAGATTTATTATTTTTGTCGTGATTTATGTTTCTGCCATTGTTCGCAGTTACGGCGCTTTCCAAGGAAGTCGCTGCGGTTTTCCTCTAAACTCTATGAACAGACGTAGCCTCCGGTCATCAAATATCTCGGCGGCTTTTGGATGAAAACTCCTGAACGACACGCACATTTTAGCAAAATTACACAAAGTAATGTGCATTTCTAACTTATTCGAGGATAAGCGAGCTCTGAAGCGCGCTTTTACATAATCCGTAAGCCCCACGAAAAGGAAGAATTTAATAAAGAGGCTACCGTATTTCAATACAATAAAAAATCTACAAGAACAAGGATATTTTGCTTCGCTGGATGCGTTCTTTATACCGTTATTAACATGATGTGATTAGGACCAAAAACACAAACTTTGAGTCGCAACTGCACAAAAAATGTGATTTATAAGGTTGCTGGGCCAATTTTAATAAAGGTTATGATTTACGCAAGAACATTTAGCATACTTCAGGCAACACCAAAAACTACACAAACCTTACGGCGAATAATAGCGGTTTTCAAACCCTCTGACTCAAACAATAAAATTTACCTACTATAAGAATTTGTAGATGTGAGGTATATAAATTTTACTACTCAAAATAAAGAATCGTTCAATAAAAATATTTTTGCAAGAAACCTATTTTTTTTTTGTCACATCTAAAAGGATCAATTTTAAAGTACAAGCATTTACTTCTAATATTAAAATTACTACGTTTTCTAATAATTTACGATATGTTTTGAGTACCTAACTAACAATATGTATTTACAAAAAAAAAACTTAATAAATTATAACGATTGTTCTAACTTGAACAACTTATAATGATTCTTTATGTTCTGTAGTTTAAAAGACGCTGAAGTATGCATTCTGACTCTGAAAACCACAAGTGACAAAAGTAAATAATTAATCGTTTAAGCATCGTTTGCTCTCATTTAAAAATATGTCAAAATAAGACTACGTTTGGATCATTTTTAATGACTTAGAGCACGAATCTATTACGCGCGGCATCCCATTAAGTTTTTATAAGTTCAATAAAAATGTAATAACCAACAGGAATACAGTGCTAATGGCCTATATCTGGTAGCGAGTAAGCGTTATGGTTTGTCGAACGGCACGGCACAAATTGGATTTGTCAAAGTAATCACGAGCCATAATAAAATAAAGCAACAATCCTTGCAGTTAATTTAACACTCTGGCAGCGATGTAGGCCACCAAACCTAACCCGGACTGAGCAAATATACTCGTAGTTTAAAAACAGTCCCGAAACAGATAGGATTAGTTGTAATTGTCTCCGGTTTATAAGGTTTCACTATCCATTTACCTTGACCTTTATCTTTAAATAAAATATTTGAAGTAAATGTTCAGTACGATAAAGCTTAATTTTTCAAAGAACAATATGGCAACTTAGATCGTTCAATTTTAAGTACTCCGTCCCCACCTGTCGCTTTGGCCCCCTGTAACAAGCCAAATTAGGAAAGTTTTCCGAACGGAAATTTACTCGAACGACACAAGTGCAGTTTTTAATGTCGGTGTTTCCCTGGATTTACACAATGTTCGTTGCCCCTCTGGAGAGTAAGACTCTTGAAGAGCACGGCTGTCACATCTTAAATTAGCAAAGGGACGAAGTTTGTTCGGAAGCCTTTTCATAAATCCACTTCTCCCTATCCCATGTTTAACTAAAAAATCAAATCAGGATTCGAGTTTCACGGCGAATTACCTAAATACGTCTTCGGACCCGAAGGCTTAAGCAAAGCTCGTTCAAAGCGAGTGCAATTTAAAAAAAAATCCTCTCGGATTGATAGCCCTGTTTGCGAAAGCACTCGACAAGATGGCCGTCGACTGATTCCAGCCCCATTAGCCGTCAAAATTCAATTATAGTGTCAACGGCGCATTTGCAATAAATTAACAAAAATTCTTCTCGTGTCGACCTTTGTGCACAAATCACGGTTGACCGACCGTCCGCGTTTAATTACATGGATTACAATATAAAAAGGCTTTGTTCGGGAGTCGTCCTTTTATAAATATTCAATAGGCCGCAGCTAGATCGAAAAATTGACACGGATAGACAGGAAGAACGCTCATCATTGTGACATATACTTTAATCCCGAGCAAATTGCAAAACCGTTGTGTGGATTGAGCGGGCGGTGCTTCCCTCGGGCTCCAAAACGACGGGGGAAGTATCGCACAGCAAAAACTAGCGTTCATACACTAGGGCGGTTCCCCTGTTACACGGCAAACTTGATTATTTTTAATTAAAGTCTTTGCTGGTTGCTGGTATTACTGCATGTGCAATAAAATTTAGATTGTTTAGAGAGGTAGAGCATTATTTGGACAGAATTGCTGTTTAGCTTAATGCACTATACAAGAGACCGAGTGTGCGGATCTCTATAATATGTAGTTGAGGTCGGAGTACTTTTCCGCTTTCCTCTTTTGCGTATTAAGTTTCACAAACTTTGAAACTTTATATTTAATATAAAACAACTTCTGCTACAAACTAATTTTCATATCCTTTAAACGATAAAAAATAATAATAATTAACTTAATTCTTCATATAATAGTATCAGGATTGAATTAAACAACAATAATTGTATTCGATTACTGTAAGCAAAAATTATTAAATTCATTTTTTATTACTTAAATAATATATGAAGACATTTTTGATTTTATATTTTTAAATACAGGGTGATTTACGAGGAATAATGAGTATGACCAAATTTTCGATGCAACCAACATTACAGTTGTCGCAAAATAACTTGCGAAAAGTAATGGTGGTTGCATCTGGAATTTGGTTAGGCTCAATATTCCTCGTGAATCACCTTATATGTATGTATTCATAAATAGTATTGTTATCATCTATTGTTAAGGTGACCAACTACAGAAAACCAAAAACCAGGACATAAAGTTGGTGGATAATTACTAAATATTTATTTTACACAAACAAAAACAAATACTTCAAAAATACATCAACAAAAGAAAATTTCATTATAAAACTATTAAATTAAAAAAAATCCATATAAAACACCAATTTGTTCATTTATTAAAATTATATTTCTTTGAAGAATGAATTGCTTTTAAAAGATCTTCATTTTTTAAGATACCCAAAAATTACGTACATGTAAACTTTAGGTTGGTTTTTACCATAAGCATCGAACGCAACATTGTAACTAGTAACTGAGTCGCAAATTGTTCATTTGCGAAAAAACACATTGAAAAAATTGTTTGTTTCCGGAAGACACATACAGTACTCCACCAATATAATTATGATGTCATAGTTAAAATCGTTTTCTTTAAAATGTTTAAAAATCTCTACCCATCTAACTGAAAGGCTAACAGATTTGTTCTTCCATTCTTCGATTTTTTCTTCTGTTAGCTACATATCTCACCAAAAAACAAAATTCGTCAAACAGTTCCGTTTCAAGAATATTTATTTGGGGAAAGTTTTGAAAAAAGAGCTTACATCATCATCAATCTTAGGAATGTTTTCAACCAAAATCCATTTGAAATATTCTACACTTTTAAAATGTCCACTCCATTCACGAAGATAATCGCTACTTGTTGAATAAAAACCGATTACAATGTTTTTGAAAACTTGTTGATTTCACCATCTGTCTGTAACGAGTCAACCATATTTTTAACAGCAAATGACAAAAATGCCATTCGGTCTTCTATTTGCATTTGAAGTTGCTTGGCAGAACATTAAAAAACAGTACTTTTACTGGTTTTTTTCTTACCATTTTTTGACCAGGACAGCATTTACAAAAAACAGTACGGTTGGTCACCTTATCTTATGTTCAAATTTACTTAATAAATATTTTCATGTAAAGATGTAGTTAACAGAATATTAAATAAAATTTAAATGATATAATTATCTATAATACTACATAATTATAATTATCTCAAATTTTATAGACGCAAGGCTTTGACCAAAAGTGTCTTTTGTTAAAGATATGTACTTACTTATTTTGTGTGTCGACGACTGTTTGCAAACGTAAACTTTAAAATAGTACTCAAAAATTGTGTAATTTTAACTTTTTTGTGTTTTTACCACTACATCTTCAAATATTTTCTGCACCGCTGATATGATATTAAAATCTCCGGTACGTTTCACCAGAATTTCATAAAATTCAAATCAAATTAATTTTATTGACACTAAACTAAATTACATGTTGATCAACTATATTATAATCAAATACACTAGAAAATCAACCTGCTATATAAAGATAAATTATAAAAATCAAACTGTAAATAAAAATAAAGTTGACTGTATTAAAATTTTTATTACGATCCGTTTGTCTTATTTTCTACTTTATATTTTCTTTGATAAAAGCACAATAAAAGTAATAAACTATACCTAGATTTAAATGTTATTTGAGCTATAATATAAAAAAAGTTTATAAAATATAGTACATATATGTATTTCAATAGATTCTATAGTTTCTCCATTTGATATTGTTTCATCATTTCGATTTCTGTCAAATTTATCGAGCGAATTACGCCCCCATAACCCGTCTAGACTAGGAAAAACTCTCAAAACGACCGTCCCCTCGCCCTTCAATCGCCAGTTCCAATCATCATTGTTGACACCTCGCCAACTCACTTCTCCTCCGGCGAATTGGCCTAGACCCCTGGAAAGCATCAAAAACCCGAAAGCAAGCCCCAAACAACCCTCTTTCCCGGGAAAATTACGACTCTGCCTTACCGAAACCGTAATTCTGGCCGTCCATAACTACGTTCGCGGCATTTTTGCAATGTAAATTTAATTATGGCCGTGTCAATTGAGAATAAATTGGTTTAATTCCGTTTAATAGTGGGGTAATTGCCATAACACGTTTAACCTAATTACAGTCGGGCGAACATCACATTTTCTCAAACTGATGATAATAGGCTCGCTGCGAACACTTTGGCAGATAAGAATTCAAGCCTCCGGACCAACACCCGCCCCGCGACATCACATTAGCATCAGGGTGGAAACGAAGCTGTTTGCGTTTGCGGCGTTATCGAGCCCGTAATGAGGAAGTTTTGCAACTAGCAAAAATTGAAGTAAGCGATAATTTCACAAAACGCTTTGAAAAATTGATTTTGGTTAATACAATTGACAAAGGGAAAACTTATTTAAACAAAAGGCTTTTGTCATTTTCACAATCACGGCTTTAGCGCTATACGCGATCGTTTGTTTGTTGCAGAGAGGAAGCGGATGCGGGTCTTTGTGCAATTTTCCGACGCAACATTTGCATGCTTTGAGATCCGTAATTGTGGCTCATCTTATCTAGCCGTTTGAGCACGACCTCCAGATACAAAACTAACTCACAACACACCAATTAGAAGCCGAATCAAATTTGTTATCAGCAAACAATCTGAACTCAGAGGAGGTCTTCCGATTTTAATTCGCACGTAAAACGATAAACAGTTGAAAAGTTTCCTCATGAAGTAATTCGAATAAACTCGTAAATTTAATTACGGCCAAAGGGTTGTTTAGATATGATAATTCAGCGTATATAGGTGCCGTTCTGTTGGTACTTGGAGTGCGCCGTAACTGGCACCGTTTCACTTGAAGATTTAAATTTTTGACAAGGAATCGATTTTACAGAACATAAATATTATTATTAAATCGAAGACGAAGAAGTTGTTTGAGCAGTAAATTGGTAGCAAGGAAGTTCAAAACGCCGGTTCCAATGCTAATGCTATGATAAGAGCTCGAAGACTACCCTTTGCTTAAAAGCGGTTTCTGACAACCGGAGATTTATTGCAGATTGCAAAGTTAGTAATTATGATAGGTGTTATCATCAAATTTACTTTCGCTGCGTTAAACATACAACACAAATCTTGTGCGTAACGTAGATTAATACCTACAACTTATATACCTACAAGAAATGAAAAGAACAACTAAAATTTGAATATTTTGAACAATATGAGGAAATATAATCATAAATGTCGTTTTAGCGTAGTTAACAGTCAATTTTTATCTTGCTTTCTTGTTTAAATTTCTTTTTACAGCACACCCTTATTTTTATATTGGTTAATAATTTCAAACCCTGTCCTTGTAAAAACAAATAGTTCCGGTTGCAATCGGCACGGCCATTAATTGCGGCAGAACCGCACTCGTCCCTCTTCATTACGATTCGTTATTCCGCCGTCGGCGGTCAATCCGTCGGTTTAACGGAGTACTCTGCCTCCGGCCGCCCCATCACGATCCATATTTTTCGAAATGACCCATAATATGATTACGCGGTCATTCGGTTCGATAACAAATCGTGCGTGCAACCGGCTAAACGCTGCGATTACTTTGCGAATGCTCGTTGACACTTGGATGGTACTCGCGTTTTAATGTAATTAACGGAAATTGCAGACGAGCTTGCTGTTTACACCGGTAAAATCACGTGTACCGCATGCGGAGACGCCTGCTTTCCAATTAGAAGCGGCTCTCGTTTAGATAAGACGATAAGAGGCGTTTCGAGAAAATTGTCTGCACAAATTTTCCAAGACACCGAGTTATGAAGGGCGACTAGTTTAAACTTCGTAAAAATGAGAAGAGAAGAACGAGCTCGTCAGGTGTTGGTTGCAAGAATTGACTAATTAAATTTTCTCAACTACATTTTATCTAATATATTCTTCATTATAATAAATTTGCAAAAGTTAAGAGTTTTTTTTTTGTTTTTCTGATTTTTGATCTTCGTAAAAAACTAATTAAATTCCATGTGCAGTACACAAATCCTAATCAAATATTATATGATACTGATACTCCAATATGTATCCAAGTGCATGAACCGTATTTATTTCCCAGACGTATCGTGTAGTGTTCAAGATCGGTCACTATCAGTTTATATCTGTAACAGGGTTGCATAACAGGTATCAAACTACACTCCCTATTGGCTATAAAAGTTCCCTTTTCCTCCGTAATGTTATCAGTCTTTCAAGAGACTCCAACACGACGACGGAAGCACAATGGAAACCAAGGTAAAAGGATTTATTCCCTCCGTTTTGTGTGCGACTATTCGCTTTCATTCGTTCCACTCGCTTCTAGATTTTTCTACTGGCTGCGACTCTTTCCCTCGCCAAAGCCGGACTCGTGCAGCAAGGTCACTTTGCTTACTCCAACGTCCAGCACCACCCTGCACCCGCCCCCACGCATGTAGTTGCAGCTGTTCCGGCCGTCGCCCCCGTCGTACATACCCGTGTGGAGCCCTACGACCACAACCCTCAGTACAACTACGCTTACGCCGTTAATGATCAGCACACCGGTGATTCCAAGAGCCAACACGAAACTCGTAATGGAGATGTCGTCCACGGACAATACAGTCTGACCGATCCGGATGGCTCTCGTCGCACCGTTGATTACAGTGCTGGGCCCCACACCGGCTTTAATGCTGTGGTTCATAGGACTGCGGGGGCCCACCCCGTGCCCGTAGCAACAGTCGCTGCTCCTCTCATCACCGGACACTAAAAGCGAATCTCGGCCGTAACGAGGCTTTACGACCCACCGACCGTTATTTTATACTCTGCTTTGGATGACGATAATGTGTTCAGTTTAACAGTTTGTATAGTCTTGTAAAGTATTGCTAATGATATACACAGTGAACTCGTAAAAGTTACTTGTTTTATTATCCGTCGAAAATTCGAAACTTTGCAAAACAGCTTTCAACTTAAAGTTAGAACAGAACATTCTTCCACAACAATTCAATTTCATCAAAATATTTATGTATACATATAGATTCACACAAAACGAAAATACGAATATGTTTGCTCTTTAAAACCTTGCTATCAACGCTGTGACACTAATCAGTACACAAAAACTGTAACGACTTATTACCATTGAACTTTATTGACATACGCTTGAACAATACTTATGTTGAGTAGGGGAGAGGGGGGCAGTTTCGAACAAAATTTAAATATTAGTTTACGAAGCTCTTACCTGCAGTGAATTATAGTTTGATATGTTATGCAATGTTTGTAATACCTGTGGAAACCACAGTCATTTTGAATAGGTAATAGAAAAAAACAATATGAAAACTTGTCTGCAACTGTTCTAAACCGCCCCAAGACGGGGGCAGTTTAGAACAGGCACGAGGCAGTTTTAAAACAGCTTTATACAGTATGATGCAAAAAAGGCGCCCGTGTTAATCCACACGTTATTAGTGATCTTTTATTAAAGACGAATTCGAAGACCAAAATTGGATTTGTGCTCTTATCAGTAAGATATAGACTTTCCTTTTTAGAAAAGAGAAATCTATATAATTAACAGTTTTAAAATAATTTCATTGTTAAAGTCTAGATTTTGATACTGTTGACGGTGTTCTTAAAAAAATGTGTAAAAAGTCTATTGAAATAAACTTTATTGAAGATGTTTGGATACCATTTCTTGGCTCCAAAGAAAATTTGTCAATGTTGCAACAAGATACACAAGGATACAGAAAATGTCCAAGTAATATTCAATTATTGGAAACGGTAGCAACAAAAAAATCAATTTTCAATGTTGTTTGTTGTGTGAAATTTGAACGATTAAAGTCAAAAAGGTTTCCTAGATACGAAAAATACCTGAGTGAAATAGTTTTTTAGTAAAAGAAAATTGTGCAATATTGCCGCTTTGTGCTGTTAGACAAACTGTTTAAATTTTAAAAAGAATCTATTTAGACTTATTTTGGAATGATGGTCACAATGTTTCAATAAAAAAGGACGCGCCTGTTTCAATCGTGGGCGCCTTTTTTTCATCACCCTGTATAACTTAAAGAATTAAAGATACATGTGAAAAAACAAATTTATTGTATTATAAATGTGAAAATACAAATAAAAAAAAATCTTTTCTAACAAATTTTAAACTTTGAAAAAAAAAACAAAACATAAAAATTAAAAAGACTTACAACTTAAATTAGTGTTCAAGCATGCACATATCACACATGTAAGATTTTGCGCTGTACTTTACACCAGCACATTGGCATTGTGCCTACTTCTTGCAAGAGATGTATATGATCCATTTTTCTCCTGCCTTAGAAAGCGAGAACAGCCCATTTCAAAATATGCAAGCGGAATCATTGCTATAAGCCTTTCTTTGTCGTTTCCATCTTGAACCAATGTGGGTTGAATCATCATAAATTACTTTAATGTCTCATCAAAACTTTCTTCATTTTTCTTAGATTTTTTGAATAAATTTTTTGTCACTTTTTTTTCCTTGGCTTTAACTTTCCTTTTGTCTACTATTTTTCGTTTCTTTTCTCTGGCAAGTGTTTCCTGCTGATTCAAACTGTTCAAAACTGCCCCACACGCCTATATTCAAAAGTGCCCCTCGGTGCAAATTCACCTTATTTTAAAACCTGTATAATAATTTTCACTACTATTCACCCTTAAAATAACATTTTAGGTAGCTAGTCAGTTGCTCCCAAATAATAATATCTACAAGCAAAATTTAGCATAATTCAGTTGATAGTTTAAAAACGAAAGTTAAAATAAACATAAACAAACAAACATTATTAGGTTAATGCAAAAATAAATGTAACATAAATGATAATAATATTATTAATTCAAAATTGCACATTGCGTAATATTCGACTTTCAATTATGTATTTATGTACCTTGGTACCTTATTTTGAAATGATTATTATCAAAAATCGATATAATCTTGTAAATCATTTGTAAAAAAATTATATTGGACAACTCAAAGCCTTTTCCTTTCGCGAATGAGGAGCATGCCTGTTCAAAGCCGCTTTCAAAACCAACTGAGAGAAATATTATCCTGGATATATTATTGTGTTACTAATTTGTCGTCATTCCACTTTGATGCTAAAAGGACCGGATTAATAAAAGAAAATTTGTTCACAAAATTTCATCATTTCATCTTTTCACTAAAAAAAGTCAAGCAAGTTTCCGTAATGTTCATCCATATTCAATTGAGAACTCGTATATGAATTTCGATGTGTCCTTTACCTTCTTTCAGGTGCATTGAAGCTCAAAGAATCACAATAACTCATTTTACATTCGAAATTTTGTCGGCAATTATTCTTCAGTAATTTCAAAAATAAAGACAAGAAATTTCCATTACATGTACATTATCCTACTAGAATCATAACTATCCAACAAAATGCTAATACCCATGCATTAAAAGCATTGAACAACTAGGTAATTGTCGGTTGATTTCCTGAAATTCTCGTCACGCACGCACCTTCACGATCGTCTTTGTCCTGCTACAACGCAATTAGGGTGGCAGAAGAGAGGATGACGTTAGGCGCTTCTGTGTAATGAGGCTCGGATTAACTCGCACCTCCCATCCGCAATCTCCGAATTACCATTAACGCCCGGTACTAATCAATTTATTTTTCAAGAGAAATGCGTTGGAGTGAATTCAACAAACGTTCATTTGCCATGTTTAGCGAACAGACAAAAATCCGATAAAAACTCATCTTCCACCCTTCTCTACCATGTGATCATTTTCGGTTATAGGAAGCTACATGAAAAAACAATCAATATACCGGCTGCCCCAACAAGCCGGTAAACTCTACTCGTGCTATGGATCCTTAGTTATTCATAATAGATTGCCATTTAAAATAACAAACAATTTTTTTTCAAAAACAATTAATACTTTGTTGTCATGTAGAACTAATTTCTTCAGAAAGTAGTAAATTGAAATAATAAACACTTGATTCCATACTGTTTGTACACCCTGTATACAAATACTTGAGTTTCTGAGTTTTCAAAGTTTGAGTTTTAACTTTAACTTTCCACAAAAAAGCCAAAAAAGTTGAAGCTTTAAATTTTCAATTTTTGTTTTCTAAATTTAATTTAATTAGGCACCTCATATCGAAACTGTAGAATATTGCTTTCTTCTCCAAGTAAACAAATAAATATTAAATAATCCAGAAGACATATTTTTATTGAGATTTACACTACATTAAAATTTCTAATAGCTTCTTTCTTATTCTCTTTTTCTTTTTTGTTGTTTTTGTATGGTTATTCAATTTTATGGAATAAACGACGACATATTTTTACGACACGATACAATAGTCCAAAAAGCTTTCGATTCTACCACTCGCGCTGCAGCAAACCCCTTGAGGTTTGCGACACTTGGCCCCTTAGCACTTTTCCTTATAGTGGTTTCTTGGGGATTTACGTTCCCAGATTATTTCTGTTCAGAAGGCACATTTGCCAAACGGCCTTTACTTCCGTTTCTTATCTGTTGATGTCAAGTTTACCTCTACTGAAATTCAGCACGCAATATTGTTAATTCACTTTCAAGACTTCGGGAACCACTTATGTGACAGGGAAGGGTTTAACCGTGGGGAAAATTCAATGGTGCCGTCCTCTGACATTTACAGGAAACTGTAATTCACCGGTCATGCTGAATAAATCAAGTTTGTCTAAATCGATGCTTATCTTTTGTTCAGGAATAGCCCTAAAATATTTACACAAGCTATAGCACAAATAATATAAACGAGCAATGTTAAAGGTTGTATCTATATAACTATATGGTTTTAACAATGTAGATTTCAATTCAAAGTCTAAACGATGGTAATATTATCTTTTTCACAAACATAAATTTTTTTGTAACTGTAATTATTTTCAAACACTTATAAGGTCTAACTAAAACATCACAAGCACGCATGGTATAAAATAAATTCAATATGTGATAAACATTATCGTAAAAGTAAAAAAAATCGTGATAGTTTTCTCTAATAAAAAATATACCTAAATAACATTTTTATGTCTTCGTGAGCTATTTTATCAAAAATTATGATGAAAACAGACTAAATATAAGTAGCTTGAGCGCAGACATATTACTTACACACCAAAATGAAGACTACAGCTATTATTGTTCTTTTCGTCGTCCTTAGTGCAACTTCAGGTAAAAACATTACTCTTCCCTTTTTTATATAAACAAAAACAAATTCTTTATTCCTTAGGTGCGCCACCAGTAAGGTATGGTACAATTATAAGAGAAAACACGTTACGACACGTTCTTTTTGGAAACCTAAAACCACTTATTCAAGGACCATTAAATATTTTCTTTCTTGTTCCGGAACATTTACTGTCACCTTTTATGAATGAAAAGCCTGGCGAATTTCAAAAGCAATTGGAAGAACAGCCAGCAGAAGAAAAACCAGCAGAAGAACAGCCAGCAGAAGAACAGACAAAAGAAGAACAGCCAGGAGAAAATCCGCCAGCAGAAGAACAGCCAGCAGAAGAACAACCAGCAGAAGCACCGCCAGCAGAAGAACAACCAGCAGAAGAACAGCCAAAAGAAGAACCGCCAGTAGAAGGACAGCCAGGAGAGGAATCGCCAGCAGAACAGCCAGTGGAAGAACCAAACGCAGACGAAGAAGCAAAACAAGCTGAAGAAAGTTCTCCAGACCCAAATCCTGTAGTTGATTAAAAAAATGTGAATATGTGAAATAAAAATAAAGACGTACTTGGTACATAAATAATATGGTTTTACAAATAATTCTGAAGAACATCCTGCACAATAATAAACGTTTCCAAATAATTATAACTTCATTAAAGCTTAATTGGCCCTAAAGTTTAGCTTGGTTCTTTCAAAAAATCTGATTCAATAAAACTAAAAAAATTGTATGAAAAAGAAATGCAAATGCACATACAATTTGGCCCAAATAACTGTACTCAAACTTGTAGCTTATGCGAAATCGCTCATTACTTTAAAAATAATGTATGGATATAACGTAACTTTTTATTACAATTCTTTCACCTTTCATATTTTTCAGACAAATCTTGACAATTTTTCAGGAAGCCAGAATCACCCTGTGTAAGTAAATAGATGTAAATATATCACAACCTCCTAAAATATTTCTTTCTAAATGTATAAACAAAATTCCGTACTGTTCTTCCTATTGCAAAAACAAATATGTGTCAACATTTAAATTGAAAAAATACCTACATAAAATCATGTTATAAAGGTCTGTTTAATAATTAATAGTAACACATACCAGGTGAATAAAAAGTATGGAACGAAGCGTTTTTCTCGTAAACTAACCACTTTACAAAAAAAAATTAGTGTAGCGTAAAGTCCAATTAAAATGTGACCATTTATCAAGAATAACATTTTTCGAAATTTTTTTTAGTTTTCGAGTTCTGGAAAAAAAATTTTTTTTTTTAAATGGCAACCCACTATGGTAATTTTTTTAATTAAAGATTATGATCTAAAAATGACCTCTAATTAAACAGAATTGTTTTTTAGTCAGTACTTTTTTTTAATAAATTGTTAAATTTGCGTTCCGAGCCCATCACGAAGATTTTCCGAACTTGAACGAGGGTGTCGTTTCATAACTTTGGTCGTTGGAGAGCCCGGTTTTTGGTGCAGGTGCTTTGGGGTGGTTCCGGATTGATCAAAACATGTAAAAACAAATCATTTTCTTCTATTTTTAGTCCATTCGAAACCACCCCAAAGCACTTGCATAGAAATCAGCGCTCTCCCATGATAAAAAGCATGAAACAACCACTTCGGTTAAGTTCGGAAAATCTTCGTGATAAGCTCGGAACGCAACTTTAACAATTAATTAAAAAAAAGTACTGGCTAAAAAACAATTTTATATAATTAAAGGTTATTTTTAGATCATAATCTTTAATTAAAAAAATTATCATGGTGGGTTGCCATTTAAAAAAAAAATTCTTCTAAAACCCGAAAACTAAAAGAAATTTCGAAAAATGTTATTCTTGATAAATGGTCACATTTTAATTGGACTTTACGCTACACTAATTATTTTTTTTTGTAAAGTGGTTAGTTTACGAGAAAAACGCTTCGTTCCATACTTTTTATTCACCTGGTATACATTGTACGTACATCGTATAGATATAATGTATACAATCTTACAACCATTTATTTGCATATTTTATAATACTTTTTTTTTGTTCTATCTCTATGCAAACAGAAAAACATGTTTTATATTTTTAATTTTTTGTTCAATTGATTACGAAATGTAATAAAAATAAATTAAATGCATCACCTAAATCATTAACAATGCATATAATTTTTAATCTTTTATTGCAACCAATCAACTCAAAGCTTAACGCAACAAAACTGAGCAAACTTCAATCAAAATAACCAATTTTACGACGAATAAGAGTTTTTAATTTGTAGGTGCTCCACATGCATATAAACTTTTGTCATTTGTAATCAAATTTATTCACGAATCAAAATGAGATTGTTATTCATTGTCGCCGTTTTAACAATTTTTGGTGTCAGCAAAGGTACGTAATAATTAAATACTCGTAATATAATTTATTCTAATCTTCTGACGATTCCGTACAGTTACAGCCACTCATCTCAGACCATTATCGGAATCTCCAGGAACATATGACGACGATGCACCCTATATTAATATTTACAAGCCACCATCTGCTTATTTGCCACTCCCTGGATCGGCTGATACTGATCCCTACTACAAGGGCTATCAATCGGCCTCATTGGATTATAATAGATGTATGAAAGTTTTTATTTAAAATCAAATTCGTCATTATGCAATTTTGCAGGGAGGCGCTCTCTAGGCCTACACAATATGAATTAATACCAGGCAAGAATACCTTTTTCCGAAGACACTAAAAAACCAACTAAAACTTGTCTTGTCAAATGTCAAATTTGTATACTTTAATTGAAATAAATAAAGAAAATTGAAATTAAACTCCAAAATATTACTTCCAATGAGATTCAATCACTTTGAAAACGCACAAATGTATCTTCGATTTACAGTTGTGCATAAAATAAAAGCCATACTTAGCTACGGTGTATATGGCCTCTGTAATTAGGTATTTTGTTTACAATAGTAGTAGTTCATTAACTATCAATTTTATAACAAGTAACTACATACAGGGTGAATATAAAGTATGGAACCAAGCGGTTTTATTTTTAATCATTTGGCTCCAGAATATAATAATTAATATAAATTAAAGTAATATAAAAAATATGATCGTAGTATCAGAACGAAATTTTGTTTTGTTTTTGAGTTATGCGATTTTTTTTGTCAAAATTGCAATTTATGGGAAAAATTTTTTTTGAAAAAATTAAATATAAAGCAGATAGTTGTAATCCTTAGAGTATAGCTTTTATGAGAAAAATGATTTTGTAGTGGGTTGCCATTAAAAAAAAAATTTTTTTGTAGAACTCCAAAACAAAAGGAAATTTCGAAAAATTTTATTCTTGTTAAATCATCACATTTTTATAGTACTTTATCACTCATCAATTAGTTTTTTCAAAAAATAAATAGTTTAAGCAAAAAACGTTTGGTTCCAAACTTTTTACTGGTATTTATTTACTGTTATAGTTATTTGAATTATACATACGGGAGGTGAAATCGTAATGATTTAACTTTCAAGTTTTACAGTTAATATAGTGAATTGTTAAATGAAAGACTTTTGTTGTTTTGTTAGCTATCTAAACAAAAAAAAACAAAAAACTTAAATTAAAAACAAAGTTTTGTAAAATTTGACTAAACTGAATAGACTAACTAAAAATTGCATTAAGTATATGGACTATTTGGTAACAATGTTCTACTATATTTTAAACTACCGATCTGGTCGAAACAATGTTGTTAGAATCGTTAAGGTACTGAAAATGATCTAAAGTCTGGTAATCCAGAAAATTAAAAACAGTAAAAAAATTAAAAAAAAAACACTCATTTATTAATATATTTCAATTTTAAAATTACATGCTTACATGAAATAATTACTAGCTAAAATCTAATGATTACTGTTATAAAAACTATTGGCAGAGCAGAAATTTAGCAAAACTCGAAAACTAAAAGAAATTTTGGAAAATTTTATTTTTGAAAAACGAGCACATTATTATTATAAGTCCTTGATAATGTGCAAATCAGTTTTTTGTAAAGTAATTAGTTTATGCAAAAAACGCTTGGTTCGATACTTTTTGTTCACCACGGAGAACAACTGTTACTAATTTAACAGATGTATTTATCAAGAAACCAATTATCTTTTAATATCAGTGCGAAATCACATTATTTTATACATTCGTAAATGTATTTAATTAAAACTTTTCATGTACTTACATAATATAGCATTTAAGTGGACTAAATTCTTATCAGTCAGAAAGATGAAGTTGACAATAACTTTTCTCTTCATTGCATCAATCTACGTCGCTGAAGGTAACCCTAATTTAATATTTTTTGTTTGTAAAAACGTTCTTTCAGGATCTTTTGGTTACACTCCTCCACATGATGTCAGTAGAAGTGAAGTCGTTGCGAAGTCTTTTTTACCAAGAACTTTACCATCTTTCCAAAGAAATCCGCAGCCCCGAAAAGGATATTTTAATGGTGAAAAATGTGTATGCGATGATAAAGATGACACACTTTATGACGATGAACGCGATTATGCATTCGATTATTATGAATAGTTTAATTTCATAAACTACAGGAATTTATTACTTTATCAATACCTAAATAAAAATTGTACAACGTCTTTAGTGTGTATTTTCATAATTTGCAGATAATGATTATTATATGTGTACGTATGTATACATAGTTTATTCTTCGTCAGATGTTTAAGAACACATTTTCAAATTATTAAACTAAAACTGTAGTTATAATGTCATAATGCAGCTGAAAAATGAAGTCTGAAATAAAAAAGAAATTATTACAACATAATAAATGTAAATATGATCTTAAGAATAACAAAAAACTGAAGACCAATGTTTGTAATTACAAGTAGTCACAGATTTCATAATCTTTTCTATAGTTTATTTTCTATCTGTAGCTAGCATCTAGATATATGTGATAAGCTGATAACTGATAATATTTTTTTTCTGGTTTTACTCTTTTTTTCTTCTTTTTTGCATTTTAAGTTTCCAAACATGTAAAAACAATCTAAGGTTTAATATGCAAGGAATAAGCAGAATAACCGTCTCAAGTGCAAAACAGTGACCATCTCACACAACTCGACCCTACGTACTTGTATTGTAATTTTTTTGGAAATGAGAAACAACTTTTCTTTTAAGCTGCTTTAGAAATTATAAATAACACCAACAATAGTTTTATACCCTAATCTCAAACTGATATTTTTATTAAAAAATGTAACTTTATATTACTGTATATTCGATTAACTAAACACGCTATTCATCTCTACCTCATATTGTATAAGCAAAGTTCATATAATCGTAACACAGAAATCAATCAAATGCATTGCCAATATGACTGTAACAACATCAACACGAATATTGGTTAAATTATTTTGTAAAGAATGAATAATCCAATGTACTGAAACCATACATTTACTCGTAAATACATTGCATTTACTCTAGCTAACATTCAATTGCTCATAAATCGAATGGCGTATACATACATATATACATACCTAATACAATACTAGGTAATACTAGGTACATACCTAATAATACTAGGTGTACCTAAAATATTAAAAAATAAATTAAAAAAAACTATTGCTTACATTCTCTAATTTTAATTCATACATGAGGTAGGTAATAAGGATATATATAAATTCAGGATCAATTTAAA
>NW_025401069.1:8614971-8761178 GCF_015345945.1 Tribolium madens
TAAATTTGTAAGATTGATTTGTTGCAAAAAAAAATACTCTAAATTTAAGTTGTAATTTACTTTGCATATTAAACATTAAATTCAGCACACTAAAACTACGTGACAATAAAATTTTCTATATATCTAATTTTCAATTTTTTTAAACTAGTACATAGTATTAATAATTAAACAGAAAAACAACAAACCTTTTATACATCACCCACTATAACAGATTAATGAATAATAGATTATTATAATGAATAATAGATTGTCCATTGTAGCATAAAAAAATATCTGACAGTCAAGTAAAATAAATTTTGAAAATATTAATTATTAGCCTCTACTATTTATTACTGTTTAAAAAATAATACACTGTGAGCACGTTTTTCGGTCTCTTATATTTACCCAATAATCTTTTGATTTACATAATCACTTCTATTACATGCACTTTTAAACATATTACCCATTGCAAATTTAACAATACAAGAAATAATAACAATATTTAACATAATGTCATCTCCCACAAGATGCATTTCTACAAATTGCTTATAGTTGTATAAATATAAGAAACTGAATCGTATATGTTAGTAAAAACAAAAAAATCATGAAGATTCTAATTTTATTTGCAACAGTTTTTCTCGTATTTGGCGTGACAGATGGTGTGTATTACTACTTTGCTTTTTTCTTTTAATCACTTCATAATTTGTATTAATAGGTCTAATTAGGGCATTTGAAGATCTAGAAAAATATGGAATGGTCTTGGAATTCATGGAGTTGATTAAACCAGCACACTCTCATTTAATAGAAAACAACGAACATGATTTTGTAAATATTCGATTATGGAATGGCAATAAATATTATTAAAATATGCAAAATGTAATATAATTCTTTTTTTTTTATTTAAATTAAAGTAGTAAATTGATCTGTAAAGATAACAGAAACACAGTTCCTGACAAAAAATCGAGTACGAACAATAAAAAAAACGTGAAACACGGTTTTGTCTATAAAATAATTTTTTATGTGTCTGAAATTACTTATAAATATTGCAACAACAAAAATAATGACACACTAGCAAAAATGCACAAATCTGTTTTCGTTTTGTCGTTACTACTTTGTTTGGTAAAAGGTAAGAACATCGTTTTTTAAAATCTTTTAGTAATTATTATTTTACTAGCTATACCAGCACGTGACAGATTTGATTACCTTTTTTCACATAATCCTGACAAAGAACCGTCAAATGATGAAGTATTCACTTTTGCAGGAGAACAAAAACAAGTGCCGTCTTTTAACAAGTTTAATTATTTTTCTTTAGATAACCATGACAAAGAAGAGTCAAATCCTGTTTTCAATTTTAAAAAGCAAAATCTTATAAAAAAACAAAAAGAAGAAATTGTAACACCTGTTTCTACCCACCCTCCTTTTAGGTGGGAAAAGTTTATACAAGGATTTGGTAAAGCGTTAAACTGTTCTAACAGTAACAATCAATCACCTGAAACTAATAAACCTGCAGAACAACATTTGGAAAACGAAAATTCTACAAATTTATCCAACACTTTAAGTAAAGAATTAACAGACGAGTTACCAAATACATCAGATGTAACTACGGAGACTTCAAAATTGACTACAGATAATTCAATGTATGTGTCTGAAATTGAAGAAGAGGAAACTAAAATACCCGAAGCCGATCCAACTAGTTTATCTAATAATGTAAATCAAGAATCACCAGACTATTTGACTGACTCTTCTTCAACGACCCTAGATAATTCCAGTGACAACCTAAAAAATAAAGAAAAGGAGTCATCATATCCTAATCTAAATGATTCATCTAATAATTTAAGTGAAGATTTATCAGATAATTTGAATGATCTATCATCAAATACGTCAGATGAAGCTACAGGAACTACAGAAACGCTTCTAGATAATTTAACCGACAAACTAAAAAGTAAAGAAGAAAAAATTGAATCATCCGAAGCCGATCTAAATAATTTACCTAATAATTTAAGTCAAGAGTCAAGCGATGTGTCTAACCAAGTTTCAAATTCATCAGATGAAACAACAGAGACTTTGAAAACTACTACAGAAAAGGATGCTTCCATCGAATTTACTACAGATAATTTAATCAACGTGTCAGAAATCAAAGAAAAAGAAGAAGAAGAAACTGAATCATCAGAAGCAGATCAAACTAATTCATCTAATAATTTAAGTAAAAATGTATCATCAAACGATCTAGCTGATCCATCATTAAATAAACTAGATGTGCCTGTGTCGACTACAACAATGGCCATAGAAAATTCAACCGACAACCTAAAAAGTAAAGAAGAAGAAACTAAAACATCCGAGGCTGATCCAAATAATTTAAGTCAAGAGTCAGGCGATGTGTCTGATCAACTTTCAAATAAATTAGATGAAAAAACGGAGACTTTAAAAACGTCTACAGATAATTCCATTAACATGTCAGACATTGAAGAAGAAGAAACTGAATCACCAGCAGCCGATCATATTAAGTCATCTAATAATTCAAGTGAAGATTTATTATCAAACATTCTTCCTAATTCATCTATATTTATACCTGTGTATACTACAACGCCTATAACTGATTCAACCGATTATCTAAAAAGTAAAGAAAAAACTGAATCTTCAGATGTCAATCTAAATAATTCAAATCACGAGTCTGACGATGTGTCTGATCAACTTTCAATTAAATCAGATGAAACAACAAAGATTTTGAAAATGACAACAGATAATTCAATCAACGTGTCAGAAATCGAAGAAAAAGACACTGAGTCACCAATAGCCGATCCAACTAATTTATCTAATAATTTAAATAAAGAATCACCAGATAATTTAACTGACCTATCTTTAAACACATATGATGAATCTATAGAAACTGTAGATACACCCACCGATGATTCAACCGACAACCTCAAAAATAAAGAAGAAAAAACCGAATCACCAGAAGCTGATTTAGCTAATTTATCTAATAGTTTACAAGAAACGTTAGATAATGTTCATGATACATCTTCAGACACTTCAAATGAAGATACAAATACCTTAGAAACGTCAAGCAACATTCCAGAAAGTAAAGAAAAAGAAACTGAATCTTTAGAAGCAAATCCAACTGAGTCATTTGATATTATTTCAACTGAAAACTTGTATGATATATTTACGGAAACCACAGAAATACCTACAAATGATTCAGCCGACAACCTAAGAAATAAAGAGGAAGAAACAAAATCACTAGAAGCTGATTTAAATAATAGTTCACATGAAGAATCATCAGAGAATGTGGACAATCTATCCTCAGATCAAGATTCAAGCATCTCAAAAATGTCAACAGATAAAAATATTGTTACCACAGAAGCAATTGCGCCAGAAGAATCAACTGACTTCATTAAAAAAGATGCACATATTTCAGAAACAACTATGAATAGCAATGATTTTATTAACGTTCCAGAAAGTGTAGAAGAAGAAACCTTGTCATCAAATGAACAATCAGATAATAATAATAGTTTTGAAATAACTCCTTCCACAACAGAAATAGTGACATCTTCAAGTACAGAGTTAGACGAAGACAATCTAATGTCTAAGGAAATTTCAGAAACAACATCAAGTAGTGATGTTTCAGAAACCCCAGAAAAGGAAAGAAAATCTGACGAATCATTACAATCACTTGAAACTTCAAACAGCGATGAAGATTTAAGCAAACCCACCGAAGAATCCCTTGCACTAGTTACTGACTATTTCCCTAACGAAAATGTCTCAACAGAAATAACTAATATTTATAACCTACATGACTCCGAAATCAATTACAGTAACTCGAATAAAATAGTACTTTCTTCTAAAAACATATGGAAAGAAATTTATGGAAAAGAACCCAGTAATATTAGCATTATGATTTCTTCTATCGATGAAGATACCATGAAAGCTTCTCATGTTACTATTGACTTTGATGGAAATTCTCCAAGAGTCATACTCGTCAAAGAAGTTGGAGAAATTAGAAAACCGTGCTTATGTCCATTCAGTGATAAAAATTAATATAATTTCTCAATAAAACATGTTAAAAGTTACTTATGAAATACATAAATACACATTCTTATTATTCTCTTATTTTTAGTCCAAATCGCTAAAAAAATATACATCAACATAAATAATGGTTACATTTCATTACAGAAATCTATTGTAAATATTTGTCTGCTACAAGCTTGTTTACAACATTATCATGAGTACATATTCATATTCACTATCTTTGTTCGTTGTTTTGTGGTTGTGGCAAAGAAACAGCTTCGATAAATTTACTTTTAAAAAAGAAAAAATTAAACAATTATTCTTTTGACGTTCTTGTAGATATTAATTTACATTTCCGACAAGGAAGATGAAGTTAATTATTCAAAAAGTAAAACAAGTACGTGCACAATTCACTCAATAAATTATCGATCGTTCACCCAATACTTTTCTAATCGCGTGAACGAACTTTACTAGTCCCTACTGTCCCTTGAATGCCACCTACGCTTTTATCGAAAAGATTGTTTGATGTGATTTCGTCAATAATTCAATGACGTTTTAGATAAACTAAACTAAATTACTCTAGTATTCAAATGTTTTATTAAAAATAAACAATTTTGGATAGGCTATCTACATTTCATACTGATTCGAGAGCTTCGTAATGGAGAACGCTGATTGACCATAGAACTTTTCGAAAATTCATGTAGCGGTTTCATGTTTTGTAGATTTATTTGTTATTTACTCACTACTAATGCACCGATATATGGAAACCATATTGAAATACTGTGTTGTTACTAACATATATTGTTAGTTTTACCAAAAAGCATTTTTATGATGAAAAATCTTTTTAAATACTTACATATCAAAAAATCTAACGTAACAGGCATTATCCCCCAAACGTTAGCAAAACCACAATATCTCTCATTTTAAAAATAATTTTTAAGATTATTTTGTTACCACAAAACAAAAACCAGAATAAAACGGAATAATTGTGTTTATTATTATTATTCAACAAGCAGCAAATATTATTTCATTTTCTCTTAGAGTATATCCGTAAACAGATGTAAATAAATTAAATTGTATTTAAATACTACTTTGATCACAAATTAGGTCTGCGTTATATTTTATAGGTTGTTTCAACAAAAATTATGTAAATCAGTCAGTTTTCTCTAATCGAGTATGCAAAGCGTATCAAAAACAACACTTAATAATTGGCGAGTGAAAATATAAGAAAATTACCAGCTTAATTCTATTAGAACAAAGCCGGGAAGACTTCAATGTGGCATTAAAATTGAGTTAAATTTTGCTTAAACGTCTCGAAGATTGCTCCGGAATCACTTTAGTATCCCTACTTCGGAATTACAAGCAAACAGTTTTGAGAATAATCGTAAATTAAGCATTTAAAAGTCAACGATCCAATTTTAACACAGCTGAATATAAACTCTGTCACAGGGCAAATACAATTTCTGAGTCGTATTCCCAAGACTTTTGTCATCATCGAAAACTCAGACTTGGTGCATCTCTGCTCCGAAACAATACCTTTCAAGCAGCGGAAGGATTGTGAATGGCGTTTGAATACGGTTGCTTGTCGGCCAACTTAATGGTTGATTTAGCCGCCGGTAGTCAGCTAGTGGTCCCCAGAGCTCGCTCCCAAATGAGCATCTGTCTGGTACAAGAGATAACGGTTTGATACCGGGAATTGACGTAGATTAATATACAAATTGCAGAGGACCAACCGTCCATTTGCATACACTTACGCCACCACCAACATCTATCGACACAGAAGCAATACGTCAAAGTTACTACCGAGAGTTTTTGATTGATGAGTCTGCCGATTCAAAAGTAATTAAAGTTCTGTTAATCCCGAAACGTTATATAAATGAAACGCTTTTCAGACGGGATTTATGAAGTTAAAGATGTTTGCAGGAATTGTGCAAACGATGCTTTCATCACGATGCAATAACAATAACTTAGTAAAGTATAAAGTACTTAATAATGTATAAAATTTTATAATAAATAAAATTATTATTTTACTCACTTCTATAAAAGCAAATTAACATTTGTTATAAAAAAAAACACAGCATTATTACTGGAAGTTATTTATTGACTTGCAAAAAAATAAATACATTGTTTGCATAGCATTCTTTTTTGCTTGATCTTATCCTGTAACTGAACTATTTATTTCTTGGTTAACCCTGACTGACTTGTCTTAACCTGTCCTGAAAACATTGTGTCAAAGTCGTGTAACATGCAAAATTGAATTTCTCCATTTCCACATTTCACATATTCTCTGGCCCTTGCACCATCTCAACCCTGTTTAACCCCTCATGCCACAAACGTGTTCATCACAAAAAAGTCCTTGAATTAACGCTACCGCTTTCGACTCCGGGCAAGTTTTCAAACACTATTATCGAAATTTAATGAAAAGATAACAAGACGGGTGAGGTTTTTCTCTTTTTGTTGTTTGTAAAACATGATTAAGTAGAAAACACCAAAGAACTATTTTGTTTCTTTTTCGTAATATGAAATATGAAAAAGCGGTATTTAACGGAGAAAGCACGAGTTTTATTTAAATTTCTCGTTGAGAGTGAAGTTGAGTGGAATAACTTCCTTTCCAAGCACAGTCGAGTGAACAAGACATTTTTAAAAGCGCTGAACATTCGGATCATTTTCAATATTTCTGTTTTATTTCCGGTGGATTATTACTCGTCAATTCAAGTAAACGAATCTTAAAAAAGCCTACTTCAGTGAATAGTAAATGCAGTTTGAAATATTTAAAATTGTCGAATAATTTAGAACAAAATTATATTTTTCTTCGTTATAACTTTCGAAACAGTGCACCTTTTCGCAAGATTAGGGAAATTTTCTTGAATCAATACGGTTCGTTCTTCCTTAATTCAGCAGATTCCCCCAACAAAGGATTTTTTGTCAGGTTAATAGTTATTCGGGAGGGTGCGCTGATTCATCCTCCTTCCTCTTGAAAAAATCTCCAATAACCGCCCGTCCGGACTCGGGAATCAGATCGGACGTCATTAGTCGTCTTGCGTGACTTTCAACGAACGGTAAAAATTTCCAAACCAAGTGAGAACTCGGCTAGTTTTCTCCAAAATTCATTTATCGCCACACCTCCAAGTGGGTAATCCAGCAAGGGTGGTATGATCTGGTCATAGTTTAAACAAAAAAGCTGACTGTTGGTTTAAGTGCGGTACGTGCTCTCAAAGTTGTCGACTCATTCAGTATGCATAAAATCGATCCTGGAGCGTTTATTATCCCGTCGAAAGATCACAGATAGCGGGAACTAATGGGTGGATTATGTGTTGCGTACGGGCCATGCAACGCAACAAACTACCTTCCGGCACAAAGACGCACGTAGGACGCCAGAACGGACGATAAAAATCGACCAACATACATCAACGACGCTTTTCAGACGAACAATTCTAGCCCAAGGAAGAAATAAAACAAAAGATCGTGTCATTCAAGAACATACTTTCACCTAAAAAACGTGTTTTGGAGTAAAAAATTTAGATCATCCAAATACAATTCTTGATCTTCTATAAAGAAGTAGATGCAATATTTAAGTATAAGTTTACATGTTTATATTTAATTTTAAACATTTCAAGATGGAGTTTAAAGATTGTAATGGCTTCTTAGACAGTGTGACTAAAAAGTGAAAGCAGGAAAAGTTTGTGAATTTTTCGCACATTTCCATAATAATGATTTTCAGAGCGTACGGCTTTGAGCATTTACATTTCGAATAGAAAATGTGCCACCAACTTTTCAATATGTCCTCATTTGCATTCAATGACTTGTAACACTATTTAGACATAAACGAAACGATCAATTTTATCGAAAATTGTGAAACAAACCTCCCTGAAGCAATAACACTTTATCTTATCTGTATCTGTAACCCGTTATCCACGCATGTGTTTGACTTTATCTAAATTTGTTCTGCTGTTTTCCGTCCCTGATGATCACATTAATGCCCCAGCCTATCACATCTCCATCATCTGCATAAACCGTTCCGTTCCGCAACGTTACGTCTCAATCTGGCCAAATAGACTATGTGATCGGCCGCCCTCGAACAAAATCAACACATCAAATCCGAAATATCCGATTGTAATCTACACTCCCTGCTCCTGCTGAACCTCTGGCAAGAATTAACGTACAAATATGCCGGGGGCTGTATTGTTTTGAAGCGACGTCTCCTACTTCAAAACATGTTTATCACTTTAGAAACAATAGCTAGGAGATAAAAGTGATCTCGGAATAAGCAAATACTGTTCACAGTGTAATGCAGATTTACAACCTTAAGCTGGATTTACAATACAAATTCTCTAAAAAAATCGACACTTTAAAAAAACTGTAAAAACGAGACCAGTTGGAAAAGCAGATTTATGGATTGGAAAAACGAAAGACCTAGAATTACCACAAATCAAAACACGTCACAAAACATTCCGTGGTTGCCACTTTCATTTACATGAGGCTCCTAAAACAGACAATAAGAAATTAGGGTAAGAAATTTTGTAAGAAAGACATATTTCAAAAAGATTTTCTTTGGGTGAAATTGTGAGTTTTTGTTTCGTGTAAATATTTGTAAAAGTATTTTGGCGTTTGAAAAATGATTTACGATTTTTAATACACTTTGTTGCTTTATCCGTTTGTCAAAAAACTGCGTATTGTAATAAAATATATAAAATTACAGTATGGTGGATTTTTTCAAAGTGCATCAATAAAACATTTTCACTTATTTCTTCCACATCCTTCGTTGTTTTATTTATTATTCTACATATTTGAAGAAGAAAAAAAAATAATACGATGCACGATGTGTAAGCCCTTTTTGTCGTTTCGGAGAGTTGGTCCTTGGCTTTACGTAGTAAGTCTGCCGAAAGATCAAATAGAGTCTAATCGCGCAAAAATTAATTAAAAAACAAAATTCAAAACACTTCCTATATTATTTTTAGTTACACATTGTGCAGACCGGCGGATGCTTTGCGATTTATTAAAGTCAGTCTATCACCATCGAATATGAGATAAGAAATAAATAATTACAGTAGAAGGGTGTTTAATTTTGGTCACAAAACACTCTTAAAGAAATAAGTAATAATTTAACAATAAATCTGCTTTCTTAAATGCATTTTAACTGCAATCAATTATCTTTATATTAGGTAGTCAGGCCATTAGGGATTACCCTACTTGTAATACCCTGTTTATAAATAAAAGTCTAGAGAAAACTGCTCATTTTTTATATTTTTTACCATGCTTGTTACTTAAACGTCTCAAGTAACAGAATATTCAGAATGTAAATAACTATAATAATAGGTGTGGTAACAATAATTGCAAAAAAAACCTTTTGCAGATTCAGCGACATAACACCCTTATTTATTTGAAGATTTTTGGATTCTTTTAGCCGTTTTTATTGATTTTTTTGCATGTGCCAAATACCCCAGTTGAAATGTAACATTTTATATACCACTTACTAGAATGACGACAATCACTTTATATATACTCACCGATTTGCTGATTTTATTCAAACCAGGATGTTCTCGGATGCCATAGTTGACCTAAAACAAGTGCGCTATAAGTGATAAAATCTCGAGTCTTAAAAAACACGACATGGTTTAAATCAGGAACCCACAGCGTGACCTCAAATTCCTCAAATTTATCTCATCGCCCACCACCCTCATAATTTGTATCCCATCCTCCGCATTCATAAAATAAAATTCATACACAATGTAGATCAAGCGCACAACCCAGTCCCGTTCGATCATACCTTCCATAAAATATTTCCTCAAAGCTTCCTTTTACGTGTCCCCTGTATCGCTTTGATTGTGCCAAAAGGGCGCACTTTGCCCTTAAAATAATATTAAATTTACAGCTTCGTCGCCCTTCAAAAGTCAGAAAGTAAATTTTGTTTCGGATATTTACGACGGGACGGTTACTTTCAAGATGCCGATGGCTTCCGGCTGTTCGACCGGAAATTTTACGGTGCTTTTATCAATCTCATGTGCGGTGTCAAATATAGCGCGAACCGGAAATTACAGTGCGTTACATAATCATATAAGAGTCTATCAAAAAATCGACAAAGTTATAATAAATCCCGCATCAAAGGATTCGAGAGGTCAATTATCGAGAGGAGGAAGTAATCAAGTGTCAAAATGAAATGTTGACCTTTTTATGAAATGCCAGCAGAAGCAGCAGAAAAAGACGATCTAGGATAGAGTTTCTATAAAACCTGTTATTTCTTTATTAATAAAATTATAATAACTAAAAAACTAAAAAAGGTGTGATAATGAGTATTTGTTTTCTCGTTTTGCAATTTTTTCCAGATTAGTTTTGCTTTAAAAACACCCATACATTAATAAACTTCTTATCAACGTTCCGGTAATTGAAACGATAATTTAAGTGTAACAAACTTCAATTATTGTAATGATAGCAATCAAAATTAAGATAGCAAAAATTACGAAGTTGAATGTGTAGTACATATATAAAAAAATCAGATTAGAAAAATAGTGCAACAAAATGAAACGATTAGTTTTTTTGATGTTGTTGGTGGTGCTAACAAGTAACATGTTATATTCAAAATTTTTCTCGAAATCTTCTGAAATTTATTGTTGTAGTAGAACTAAGTGCAGAACAAGAAAAACATGGAGCAAGAATTGCTCGGAAAGTTTATGACAGCTTCGATACTCCTAATAGACATTTTTATAGAGAGTGGGAATATCCCAGATTAGGCGGATACAAAGAGCGAATTCCAATAGACATGAGACCATTGGATTGGACAAACATTAACGTAAGAACAAAAAATAAATATTTGAAACAATTTGAAATAATTCTGGTAATTTAATATAGGATTTTTAAGCGACTTCCAATAACAACCAAGTATTGTCAATAAAACAATTATATTTTCATATGAGTTTTGATTTCACACCTGCGATTTTAAAATTTACGCTTTAATGTTTTTATAGAAATTTCTCAAGTGCTTTGGTTTGAATCAATCAAGATGTTGTTTCCCCTTTTAGAAAGATAACAAAGCAAAGCATCCTTATTTCGATTATTTCCTGAACAGCAAACAATATAATAAAAAATACAGACAGAAATTGGAATAGGAATTACTTCAGCCTTGTCACTAGCAAATAAGCCTTATTTATTCTGGAATATGACACGTGCGGTTAAATGCAACGTCAAAATCATTCAATACGTGCTTGGCACTTGATAAAAGAATCTTAAAAAATTCTTCATATTACACAGATAAAGAATCTAAGGCATTTGCGGTGAAAGATTTCGACAAATTATATTCGACGATATTTCACTGCAAACGGTATATTTATGGAGGAATAAGATGAGGTTAAAAATTTATAAAGGGCGAGATCTTAGGATAGGTAATTTATTGCTTCATCTCTAATCGGATCAAGTGAGTTTTTCTAGAGGAGAAAATCATTTTTTACAAATCGGTTCAACAATTACGTTAAATCAACGTCCATAAAAAAGTAGCGGTTATTTTATAGCGATTAGTCACTTTCAGGTTTTTCGTTTCGCATTTCCTTCATATCCCGTTTCTATACGGTGGAACCGTGCACACCTGACGTTCCATTTCGATTCCAACCAAAGATACGACCCGAGTGAAATTTTTACGAATTATATGATAGATGTGCATGTGGCGTGGATGTCGGTAATTTGCTCCTACATACGTGGTGCATTATGTGTGATAATCTTTTACACAAAAGGAGATTAATAATCATTTTCTTCTTCGTCTCTTATCAGAGCAGCGTTTCAAACTCCAAATTACAATCCATTTATTTTCCTTTTTTCTTCAACCGCAACAAAATTGATGCGCCAAATCCCAAACTAATAACACTTTAACCAAGAAAATTTATAAACGTTTTCGAATAAACGATGTTCCAACGACACGAACATGAAAATTTGCTAATTTTTCCCGAAATCGTGAATCTAATCGAGGAAAGCGTCCTTGATGAGAAAGCTGCGTAATCTAGCAGGTGCTTTACTTCCGGTAATTTCTTCTCTTTTTTATGACCTCGATAATTATCACCCCTGATATTTAGGGTAACGAATGAGGCACGCATTCATTGACGGAGAGTTTCATTTTTAACAAAATTAACCCTACAGAGGCAGCGAAAGCAACTGTAATTAGCGTTAGAGCCTTTGAAAAATTTCCCTGAATTATTCGACAAGTGTAGTCTTATTACTGTAAGATTACAAGCAGCAAAAACTGATTAGAAAATGATAAAGCCTTCCTGTCGCTTTGACACTAATAAAGCTTACACTACGGAAGAGATTACATTTTTTATGAGGCAATAACATCATCGCTCACTGCTTTAAAGTTTTTTCTAAAACAAATTCGTCAAGCATACCATTTAAATATCTTCAGTCAGACACTTCTAGCATCACAATGTGTTGGTATTTGAAGCCACATTTAAAAGAAAGAGTGTAGACATTGTCGTTTTGTATTTTTAAATTAAAAACACGTACAAAAAAAATTATACCTATACTTCAATAAAAGTTTTATTTAAATATCACAACAGAATTAAAAGTAAATTAAATAAAAGTAGTAAAACGCTCTTCAATGGATGATCGATTGCTTTCAACTGTACTGTTTTAAATTAAATTTAATTGACCGGGAAAATAATTTGAAATTATTTAGGCCCTCACGAAATAATTCGTTCAATCATTATGATGGAAAAATGGAAAAACGCCTTCTACTCTAAAAAAAACTCTTACCTATAAAGATAAAGTTTAGAAGATACTTTAATCCATTTTTTATAGCACTTCGATAAATTATTCATAGAATCAAAGAGAAAAACTATGTAATAATAAAAAATTATAAATCAAAAAACAATTAGTGTATTTATTGTTTCATATACCAGAAAACAGATGAAAAAATACAGGAAGAAAATCGTGTAAGTAAAGGTAAAGAAAACAAACTAAAATAAATACTTCACAAATATTTTAAAAAGATTACTTTAGAATTTATGTGTAAAAGTTGGACAAATGATACCCAATTTTGAACACTAAAAGAGCTTTATTTGAAACGTTGTTTGCTAGCCAATTTATTAGAAAATATACAATAAAACATTCTTTCTATTCCTTCGATGTCAATATTTTCAAATCAATTGTTGGAAGCAAGCCAGCGCCGTTTTTAAGGTCAACGCTCGAACTTGTGCATGTTATTCCAACTCAGTTGTCTCTTCTCCCTCAACCAGGAAAAGTTTTATCCAAATAAAACTTTATAATCCATATTTTTGTCATTGAAAATATTTTATAAAACAAGACCGCATTCAGTTTTCTTTTATACAAACGAATGTAATGAATAATAAATGTTGTTTTTAAACAGGTTATTAAATGTTAAAGCAGCTTTAGCAAATGGAAAAATTTGACCGTAAAAACCACATCACGTAAAAAATTATAACCATTAAAAAGCAAGAGAGAGTGTTTTACGCCGAAAGCTATTGTTTGTGCTTTGTTTAAACCACCTAGTAAATACTTAATTAGTGTTGGATTAGAATATGAAACGAGTAACACTTTATAAAGTGGATCAAAAAAGTATGAAAAGTGAAAGATTAATTTAAATATAATTAAACGCCGCTTTGAATTTTGATGTTTTATATCTTTTCAAAGTTGTGATTATTTTCGGCTCGTTCCCGAAAGTGTTTTGTGCCTTCTTTGCCAGGAGGTTCCAATCAAGCAAAGCACGATGCGTGCTCGAAGCTCGAACAGCCGATCGAGACCCTTATCGATTATCGATCGGTCTTCCTAGTCTACAGCGGCCTTTGGAGATTTGCGATGTTATAACCAATAAAAGGTTATGTACCGAATTTATATGATGGTTTTACGAGAGTTTGCATGCCCATTACGTAACGGTCGTGCGCGAAATTTTATTACTTATTTAATTCAGTCCGTAAATTGTCCCCGAAACGAGGGCGATTATTACCCGAACCTGTACAAACACCCGTCGCTTCATTATCCGTCCAATTGTTAATTTAAATTCTATCATCCAATTTTAATTTTAGTTATCCGCATGTCGGCTCAAAACCCTTTAAACAGCCGCAGTAATACACACGAAACATTTTTGTTCCGCAAAATCCACTTTAGATCAACGACTTCATTTATGATTCACGCGGTTTATTAGCGACTCATCCGGGTCTGAAAGAAATGGAATTAACCATCTTCCTACGACTCGCTCCCAAATATCAATAAAATTAATTAAATTCCACACCTGAGGCAGCAGCCCCCAAAACACGCTAATTTCGACTTGATGAAACACTCCTTGCAGCATCACGGTGCGGCGAGATTGTTGATGTAAAGCACATTGGTGGATATCTTGTAATTTGTAATACATAAATATGTATGTAAAGTATAAATCGTTTTATATTTACCGCTTCTTCGTATCTTATTATACATATAAATTATAAGTACACAATGTCGAGTTAAAATGTTTTGAATTGCTTTTTAGCTTTTTAGTTATTGATGCTTCAAAATCACAAACTGAGGTAAGACATATTATAATAATTTATTTGTCAAAAAAACACTTGATTTGATTGATTAAATAATAATTAAATAGTGTCTCATTATTTTGACTGAGGATAAAATTAATATGTGTTTTATTAAAATGTTTTATTAAAAATGATATTTTAATCGAAAAAAATGCAATATTTCTATATCCTGCAGGTAGACGAACATTTTTTATACATACACATAAACTTTTTCTATTATTATACTTAATATTCTAAAACAGAATCATGTAGGTACACTACATACTTATTAAAGGAGTTGTTTAACCCGGCGCATCCACCAAATTTAAAACATTATTTACAATAAAATAAGGTTAAAACGCAAAGTCAACGCTGTTCAGATATTTTATGTATTAAACACTTAAAAACTTAATAATATTTCATTACGACAGTAATGTCTAGAAATATGACATCTTAAAATTATTATGTGGCTGAGATACAATAAATATAAATTTTATATGAAATATTGTAGAAAAATACTACTCTTTAAATAAACGTTTTTGACAATTATTGGCGTTGGTTGACTACATTATTCTTATATTAGAAGTTCTAATAGAAAAATTTTTTTGTATGTAATTATAATAAGCCTAAAATTTTGAATTTTTGAAGAAATTAGTTTGTTTTCTATATTTCGATTTTTTTTCAGTCACATTTTATGAGGATTTTCATGTATGAAATAGCAGAGCTAAAGTCTATCTATATTTACTTATGGTGCAAAAGAAACAATTAACTTTTTGGTCCTTTAGCAATAAAGAAACTTAAACCCTTAAATTGTAAAGGTTTGTTTCCTACGAGGTTGCTTCAACGGTCAGCTGGTTGCTTTGGTAACAAAAGCTTTACAAACCCTCTCATTAAATCCTTCATAAACTAGTTTGGTAAATCAAAATCGTAAAATTCAAGCAAATATAGACGAATTTTACTTGGCTCGTAATTTGTCAGTAAGATTCAGAAACACAGAAACCAAATGTTTCTAACCTATTTTACACATTTGCAACATTGCCAGTGTGATAACAGGAAAGTCCTTATACTTATAAGAATAAATAGAAAAGTCATACACATATAATTAAATTTCGAAATTTTGAGCTAGGTAGGTAGGTAGGTATACCTATTTTTTTAATTATCGTTATTGAACAAAGACACCTTCTAATAATTTTCAGTTTTGTAGAAAATTCGGTGATGAAAGCAAGGAGCAGGTTTTAACAGTTTTTGATGAACAGACAAGTGTGCACTATAATTTCGTTGAAATCTTTTATTTAGAACAACAGCTGCAGATATCAGATTTGCTGAAGCTGAGCAGACTATGTCTGAAACAGCGAAATACAACAAAAATACATTGAAGGCATTTTTCTTTCTATTTCGTTTCGACACAAAACAATTCCTTGTTCAAGCAAATTGGATGCATCTGTTCATTCATCATATAAACTTGTATGGAGCTGGAATCTAAGCATCGAAACAATTACCTTTATTTTGCCCGAGCTTACATGACTGGACAATCGCCCAATCACCGGAACACAATAATAATCCTTCGGAAATAAGACGGTAATAGCAATTTTTTTCAACAATATCATCAAAAGAAAAAACTTGTTATTTTCTTTTTACAAATCACTAACGAAAATCGATAACGATGATGCATGCAATTATAAAAGTAAATCACCTGCTGGTTTTAGTCTTAGATGCACAAGAAAAAACTTGGGTGATTTATGAGCGATTGAGTGAATTTTTTTAATTTGAGTTTTGGAAAAATATGGACAGAGACCTTTCTCATCCGTTTTTCCGAGTGAAGAAATAGGTTAAGTTCTGATAAGATTCCGGGACGACTCCGGGGAATTGCGTCCGACGACGGCTTACGCAATGAAGGATGTGCGTGCCGCACGAATATTATTACGTTAGTTTCGCTAAACTTCAAATAATAGAGTTTCCATGCGGTATCGTTGCATCAATTTATTATTAAAATCGTCAGAGAAAGATTACTCGGATTAACTTCCCACTTGACATAAAATTCAATTACCAAAAATGAATCCTCTCGGAATAAAACGAACAAAAGCATTTTGCGGCAAGTTCATTTTAAAATTTAGCACCGACACTGCGAACACTTCAAAGCATGAAAAAAATACGTCGGTAGCAATTTAGTGAAGAGTGCTCTAGATAAAATTGGAGGATGAACTCCAGGTTTCGCCTTGATAAAAGAGTGTACAAGAACCCTTTTTAGCATCGACTCTCCATTGTAAAATCCTGGACAAAATTGCGGTTCCACTTATCAGTGTAATTATTTAAAACGTGCTGAACTCTGAGTCCGTCATAAAACTTGCGAAGTTGGGCGCGCCGTAAATCAGACATGCTCTCCGCGTCCCAGTGACTACCGTGACGAAATTAAGGAACAAATTGAGTTGTTACTTAGACGGGAATTTATTAACGACGATCGGGATTTATACGAGATCGGTTGGAATTAAAATGCGCGCGAGATGGTGTCGCCCTATCCACTTCCAGCAGTATAACCTGTCCATAAAAGAGAGTTATTGCCCTACTAGAATAGCGGATTATATTGCTTCGTTCTGTTATACAATATAAATGTGGTCGGAATAATGCAATATTATTCTCATGAATTCCTGCACTTGTATGGGCCGACGAGGTTATCACGCGTACGTTATGTACAAAAGTGGATATGCGGATTTCGTAAATCACCGGCCATAAATGGCGGTAATCATTCGGTTTGGGGCGGTATCGTGCACCTGACTGCTGCACGGGCTATCAGAGATCTCGATTTGTTGACGATAACGGCGAATTTGCAACGCAATCGATGCCATCGCCATCATGCAAACGTCCATTCATCATTTCTTTCGCGCAAACTTTGCTCTCTTTGCCCCATTTTACGCGACAAATTCCTGCAATTAACATGAATAATTGACAAACTTTGATTAAAAATAGTCGCATTGTCCCATTCCGTAAAGCTACATCGATCGCCCAAATCATACCGATATGTTTTCACCCAAGTCCCAAAGCACAAAGAATGTCGCTAACGAAATCAATGCGTATCTAAGAACACGTCATTACTCTTTAGCACCTCTCTGAGGAAACAGTCAAGTGTTTCCTCTTTCCTCCTCATAAACCATCGCAAAAAGGCTGAAGTTGGGACCATACATTCACGCAAAAGCCCTCTCTTTGTAACGAACTTTCGTAGAGAAGCAAAACTTTTTCTTGTATATCCCAACAACAACGAAAGTGTACTGAAATTAGCGTGTCTCGGCCCTTAGGAAACTTTGCATATTAATCATCTCGCTGTCCAATCTTAATCATGCTCCGGTTTCATAACGAGCTTTTAAAATTAAAAAAATATAAATGAAAAAACAACAATAGTAGAGAGCTATCTTGATGAACTTACCTTGTTAAAATGTTAACAGCCGCCAGGAAAAAATGATCCACAGCCTTTCAGCTACCGAATTTTTTAGTTACTTATGAATTTTTAAACACCTCGTCAGCGTCAGAAATTACAATGATGAGGAAAGATATAAAAAGACTTGCCCGAAGAACTAGTGTTGTAATTAAAACTCGACTCTTGTAAAACATTCTAGATTGGAAATCAAATTTCAATAACTCAAATTCGCAATAACAGTTCGAATAAGTTTAAAACTTTCGCTCGCTATGGCTCAAAGCGGTTTATACTTCCATAACAACGGAAAGTCAATTCATCAATGGAAACAACAAATAGAGCCATCCATTTGAGATCTGCAGGAATCTAAACTAAATTTAAAAAAAAATTAATACCTAGGTACATATCAAAAAATATGTTGAGTTGCGTTAATGAGTGAATTCTCATACATTAATATCTACTTAAAAAAAACTGAAAAAAAATATTTATGTTTAGACTTTTTTCTATTTTTTTACTGTTTTAAGACTTAAGATATTCTTCACAAAATAATTACGTATAAGTCCGGCAGAAGCAAATAATGACAAAATTATAAAAAAATAACGATAACACTAAAATTTTATTAACAATTGTATGGTTTCAGTCGTACGTATTGAAATTATAATAACAATTAAACCTGTATTGTTGTAGTTAAAAAAAAACATATAATATATATGTTATTAACTTATTACACAATTATCGAACAATTTCGTTACTAAATATTTGCTAATAATACTGTATAAATACATAAAATGTATTAAATTTATACAAAGTATAAAAAACAAAAAAATATAAAAATAAAATAAGATAAGTTTGAGTGAGAAGATGTAATAACTATAGGTACTGTTTTAGATCAAAATGTAAATTATACCTAACAAAATTCTTTTAGTACAAATCACTACAATTCAAAATTAAAAATTACTATAGTTAGAATAAATTCAATAAATAAACTAGAAAAGAAACGAGATGATGAAGAGCTCACCACGCAAGTTGATAAACGAGTTAACTTAAACTAGAGCAGCAGTAGAAGTATCATTTCAAAGACCTTTAAAAATGACTGACGTGTTACATCTTTCCATCTATTGACTCTCGTCGATAGGTCGACCCACTTGAAGTTGTATAGACAAAAAACCGAGTGCAGGATTGTCCGGAAATCCTGCAAGACTGCTAGTCATCCTGCAGGCCATCTTTGTAATGTGGTGATGGACCATCAGACCCCAACCACACGACTTTTAATGGAACATCGTCGAGCGGCTCACCGAAATAAAATTGTTTAGTCCGCTTTAAAATTGGCCCTGCCGAGTCGTGACAGTCGGCTTTATTTATGGTTAATGACAGATCACTGGGAAAAATATAAAGGAAACCGAGGGTGACGTTGGCGGCAAAGCGCCGGATTTTCCTTGATACAACGCAAATTCCCGAAAATATCTAATACCAAAATACATTTTCTGCAGTGACAAGGAAACATATTTCACCTCACGCCCGCGATGCAACAAGAAAATAAAACCGTCACGAAGAAATTGCCGAGGAATAAAACAAGACCCGGAGATATATAGATGCGATTTCCATGTTACAATTATGACACAACAGCACACACAAAGAAACGATACAAGACTAAACCAACTAATTTAAGTTTTAATTAAGGCTTTATTTTGCAATTAAAGTGGAGATTTTGCGAAATCCACTTGCTACATTTTAAGTCTTGGATAAGGACAGTTGTAAAATTAAACGGATTTTTCTTACAACGATTAGCACGAAAAGCTTCCAGGCACTCCCATAGAGCAAAGAACAGAGCGTTTCTAAAATTGCAAAAAATCGCTTCCTTCCAGAAATAAAGTTAATTAAAGTAAAAAACTTTAAAAGACTTAATAAATAGCAAAAAATGCAGTCATAGAAATATTTCAAATAAATAAAGCAACAATGAAACTGTAAAAAACTTAAAAAACTTATAATAGGGAGCGCTACCCCAACGTTATTCTTTAAAAAAGCAGGAAAACATTGTCGAACAAACACTAAAACTGTTTTTATAAAAAAGTTAATGTTCTTTTCACACTTTTTCAGTAAGCTCGAGTTATCGACTGTGCACAAAGCAACGTTCCACCTCTCGCTCTGCTGAAATAAAAGCGTTGGGAACAGCTCGCGAAGGAAGGAAATAGTTAGCCAAGATATCATGATTCGGATTAGAATTTTTCTACCATCAAAAATGCATACCGCATTGTTGACAGTTTTATCGTTAGACTTATTATGTCTTGAATGGTTTCAATCGATACTGGAAAGTTGGTTTTTACCTGAAGGGTATATAGACAAGATGACGTGTCTGTTACCTATAATTTTTTTTTTTTCTAAAATCGAATAATTAGATTTGAAAAACTCTGTTATAACCATCGCGTAATGTAAATTTTCGTAGTATTGATTTAATTCCGTCTGCGAGGATCGGTGCTTTATTTTCAAATTTAATTAGGAAATTAACGCAAGACGACGCTACCAAAGAGAATTCTTACCTAAAAGAGAAGCACATCCGATTAAATTCCGAAAAGAAATAATAGTAATCCGTGAAAATTGCGAAGACGCGTATGATGAAATTGATACATTTAGCTATGCTAGAAAGTCAACTAAAAAACAATAATTTTCTTTAACAGTCTTAAAAAACGAACTCTAAATCACAATTAAAATTCAATGCAAAACCTTAACTAAGTTGTAATAATAAAAAAAACTGAGAACTAAAATTGTAAAATAGTTATTTTTGTTACGAGTTGTATGTATGTATGTACCTACAATACAGTTTTTGCGGACGAATCGTTGCAGTTTCCGGCGAAGCGAAGCTTCGCATACAAAATAGGAAAAAGTAAAACCTAGTTTTTTTCTAGTTTTGGACTAGCTTCAACTATACAGGGTGCGCCAGAACTCACCCCAGAGAAAAAAAAAAAAGGTAAGATACCAGAAACATGCAAAAAATGATAAAAAATTTTTATCCATTTATAAAAATTTTGAAGTTATGAGATTATAAAGTTTGCACTTTGACTCTATCTATTTCTGTTTGCTATAGGCTATTAAAAGAGGAAACAAGGAAGCTGAATCCTAAATTGTAACTCTGTTCAATGTTATTTGTGGCTTTTATTGGCAAATTTTTTGTACCTTTACCTTTATTCTAAAAAAAACATATTCAAGATCATAAGTGTCATTAAATAGACATAAAAAAATGTCAAATGTCAAAAAATAAATGTCTAAATTCTTTGACAAATAGAATTTTTTAAACATTTTTTCATGTTCCTGGTATCTTACCTTGCTTAAAAATTTTCTCTGGGGCGCGAGTTCTGGCGCAGCCTGTATTAACAAAAACTTGTCTACTCTATAGAAAACCGGTTCTTTGCCTAAGATTTTCAATTTATCTACCGGAAAACCGTTTTGAACTGTTCAAACCGGTTGTAGTTAGGTGAAATTAGTTAAAAAATTCTGCCTCATTCTTCTGTTTTTTTGTGTTGAACTAAGCTTGGAATAATAGTAAAAATAAATTGAAATTTTTTAGAAATATTTTAAGTCAAATATTGTCTCAAAGCTTGATATCCATTGGTAATTTTGGTTAATTAAAGCGTCGTTTCAACATCACCGATCGATTCATTCGCCATAAATCAAATGCAAATGCGGCTTAATTCGTACACATGACTGTTATGAGACGCAATCTACACCTCTAGCTACTAAAATCAATCTCAATTACCGGACTTTTTAATTGACATATTTTCCGAACTGTTGCGTCCGAGGAGAAAAACCAGTCTCACGTGCGCTTTACTTCATTCCTAATTTTTATTAATTTTCTATTTATTGATCGTGTGTCCCATCCCCAAGGTAATTATTTAACGGTAATTATTAAAAATACTAATAAAAATCGAATTTGGTCAATTAGTTTTTAAATCCTATTAGGTACTGGGTTACTGTGAATTTTTCATGTAGAACTGCACTCTACTCGACTAGACATTTTCGCCAATAATCTCTTCGTGCAGCTGGCGCTAATTGATCGCAAGTGGACGAAGCCGTAGCCCAGAGCTGTCGACATTGTTAACACGTTATTAGCACCCGTTTTTATCGGAAACCACAGACCTGCCTTCCCTACCAGATATCTGGTGAATATTCATGGCGAATTTAGCGCTCTGTTAATTGATAGTGTGAAAATGGGTATTTAATAGATCGTGTTTCTCATCAAGAAACAACTTGCTTATTTAGGAAAAGCGAAGTTAACGTTTAGCAAACGTTCAATTAACAGCTTTTTAATCGTTTGTTTACGTTCATTTTAAAAAACATGGCCAGAAGGGATGTTATGTCGTTATGTGTCAATGTAGACGCGAATGCAACTAATTGGTAATTACGCTTGGTGAAGCTTTTTACACTGGACAGTTTTACGAATAAAAAAACAGTTTTTTTTAGTGAAATCCCAGTGACGAAATTTACTTTCTATTTAATGCACGTGCAACACAGTATGTTATCAAATTTAAAAAATTTCATTTTTCCAGCTTTTGTTTAGATTTTTAATAAACCAGGACGGAATTTGTCTTATCAAAGCCTCCGAGGCCCCGGTTGTGTAATCCTGCGCATCGGCATGCACATAATTAATATCTAAACAATGTTCAAGTGCCCCAGTTATTCGGCATCCTTGCACAACTTGCAAGTCGAAGGCCGCACATTACAGCGAATATTCCCCATATCAAATTCCGGCATCGCAGCGACTTTACGAACAAAACCGCCGCCGCCATGCGGTCTCTCGTGCATACAGTTTCGCCCCCTAGATACCGACGGCGGCGCCGGTCGTCATGACGACGACGCCGGTGTTTATTGGCGATATCGCAGTTTGTTAAGGCAAGCAGCTGGCAATGACAGCTTTAGTTCCCAACAACATTACCATTCTCCCGACTGTGTATGCAAAAAGCCCCACACTATTCAAAACCAAAACATGGACAATGTACCGTTATTTCGAAGCAATTTGACTAGTTGCACGTGCCCGTATGTGTACGCCACTGACCCACAATCGACGTCGAACACGCATATTTACCTACGAATGCAGTAATGCAGAAGCATTCCTGCAACAAGCCAAATTCAATGACACCCAAAGGGGACTTCCCCTCAACAGGGGAAAGCAAATTGAAGGAGGGACGAAATAGATGTGGTCGGTTCACTAAAGCGAGAGATTTTTACTCCTGGTATTTACCTGCTATTCACTCTGAATACACATTTTTATAAAAATCCTGATTTGTCTATTTTTTATTATGTCCTAATGACTTTTTAAGTCTTATTTTTAACTGATTTCCTACTACAAAAACTACTTTTACTTTTATAAACAATTGCACAATCCTTTTAGGGTACAAATATCAAACTGACGAATCTAGGCAAGTTCAAGTAGAAATATTAAAGTGCGAGATTTGTGATAAGTGATATTTAAATTTTAAAATTCTATTCAAATTTTATTTTCTGTTAGAGAATACAAATGAAACCGTATCAAGAACGTATCTGTCATACATTGTGAAAAAATTAAAGTGATTTGGCAACTTTATTAATGAAAAAATTGTTTAAATAATAGTTGATACTTGAACGCCAACAATATTTATAATGATGAGTTTTGAGCTTTATGAACCATACAAGAAAAGTTTTAACTCTTTTATCTTAAATTCAAAAAATACTTTACAAAAGCCCATAATGGAAATATTTTTTTTTAAGTAATACATGTTTTCAGTCTTACTTCCTCATTTTTTGTATCTTTTTCCAACACTAATACCTTACACTGTTTCTATAATGCATTTAAGCTTACCTCTTATGTTGCCCTTAATGTAGGCTTTTCTATAAAATACGTCGTCAATATTTTATAAATTCATAACATACTCTTATCTTGGAATTGTGTCAATTTTAATATTATATTGACATACTTCTTTATAATAATTTCTGAATTTAGTGAAATCCATGATTTAATATATTAGTGTTGCAAAAAATTTCGAAGACAACACACATTTTGGTCTATTAAATTCTTGCTCCCTCACGGTCGCTCGAATTTAAACTATGACCTCGATTTTTAAACTGTCTACAAAACTCTTGTTGTCTTAATAGCTATTAATCTAAATGTAAGTTAAGAGAATAAAATGTAACTCTTTTTAAAACGGTACACCAAATTTCAATACAATTTAATAAACCATTTTTAGAATATTTATTATTCACCTATTCGTCAAGGTATTTTCTTCCCAAATGTTCTATTAACTAGCACAACATTAATGATAGTGTAGTTACTGATGAAGTAATAATCTATTAATCAATATTTTCATTAAAATTTCATTTACCCGCATTAGTCGGTACATTCACACAAATTGAAGCGCATCAATAACGACAGTTCATTGGTTCACTTCTTTTTAAAACTTAAAATATTCCTTACAGTCTTAGACTACATTACACCTATAAGTTATCAAAATCCAATCAATGGTAAGCAGCCCAAATGCCCCTGAAGCAATTTCAAGATTGTCGTAGGGGTCTTTATAAGGAAAAGAGCACACCAGTTGTGTTCTACTTGTTATAATATGTCGACGCACCATTCCGAGCCTGCGATTCTTACAAAATGGTGCGGAACGCTGACCAAGGATGTATTGACAGCATGATAATGCTTCAATGCATTCATCCGGTTCAGCACCGACCCATCCTGCTAGCCGAGAAGTCAACAAACTATCGATCTACACACATTTCATAGAGTAAAATTTTGTGATTTTTGGCCACTTTATATTCTTAGTCGTCGAAGGAAAAAAATCGAGACAGATTTTATTAAGTCTCCCTTCTCTTTCGGTCGTCTGTCAATTAATTGGCAATGCTCAGTGACGCGCGATCATCTTGTGAAGTTTACTGAGACAAATTGGTTTCTGTTTTTGCAGAGGCGTCGCTCCCCGGAGTACGATACTACTCCATCGCGATCCGCTGCAGATATTCGATGAAAAGCTCGCGGTGTTAGTTGCATAAGATGTGGTAACACAAGAATGCGCTAACGTCTCGATAATCCTAGAGTCGCAACGGTTCTTGCGGTCTGTAATCGATAGACACATGCTGACAGTACACGCATGGCCGTTACGCTGTCTTACACAGGTCAACAGTAAATATTTCATGATGATGACGTCTCTCTTGGATTATTTACCAGTGCAGAGTAACGCGACGTCAAAAGTACAAAAGTTAAACGAGTTACTGCCAACCCCAAAATCTTTTTAAATAGAGAAATAACACCATACATATTTCTAGTACTTCTATAAAAATATTACAAGAGTAGTACAAGAGTATTCTCGACCATTTTTGATCACTATAAAGGAAAAAAATCTAAAATGACTAAAAATATTTTATACCTAAAAGGTAAGTTTTAGAATTATTTTTTAATTTCAGTGTACCTTGAAATTAACCGTATTGGTCCAATTACAAAGCGTATCTTTTATGAATTGTTTTGTTGGAAAAAATATTGCCTCAAAAGTTTTCCCGTCTTTTATACGAGTACTTATTGATCGAAAAAATTGATGTACCTATTGTGTTTGGAAAACGCGCTAAATGTAATTGGATTTTTTTGAATTCGTTTAGAGCAAAAATATAGTGTAGTTGACAGAATTTAATTGCTCCATAGGAAATGCAAATACTTGTTTAATATTTCCGACAGGTGTTAATTAAATTTATGTTGAACTCACCTCTGAACTGTTCGATTAATTATTTATCACCCAAACAAATTTACACAGACTTTGCCCATCTGTATGCTGAATACAAAACGAACTTTAGACGATAGAGCAGGGTTTCAAAACGGAAATGTCAGACAAAGATTTAAAGATGTGTTGTGACTGTTATGCCAAAAGTTGACAATGCCTTTTCGACTAAAATGTTAGAATAAACATTTGAAATTTCCTAAAGGATGTAAATTCAAGCAAATGTAGTAAAATAATTTTACAAATTTTATTTCATAATATTGGAAAAACTCAAATCATAATCATTTCATAATATTACCAATGACAATAAAAATTTATTGCCTTCAAAAATAAATTCTTTAGCACTTTAGTTGAGTTTATAATAAATATTTGAAAACGTTAAAGGTGTCTGACAGATTCATGCCTTGGCATACCACGCAGCTGAATCTCTTTTTCGATTCGAAATAAATTAAATTGAATTAAATTAACTAAAAATTTCTTCTCTTTTTTTTTAAAGTTAATATATGAGATTTCTTCAAACAGTAAAATATCAGACGAGTTATCTAAAATTGGAAGCTTCTGTAAGATAAATCAAAAAAACCACAAACAGAATACGTTTTCTCAAAGTAAACAAAGTTGCATTGTTCATTTGTTGACAAAGCTTTCTTATAATCTATGAAAAAGCCTTTTATGTTTATTCACAAGTGCTGCGTTACTGGCTTGCAATAATGTTTTTTTACGAACAGCTTTATTAAATAAATTCAAAATATTCTATTTTAATTATTTTTAATTGGATGCACCCTTGAACACTTTAATGAAAATTCTTTTCTATTAATCCTGCAATATTAAAATAGTTTCCAATCACAAGTTTGTCATTGTTTTAATTAGGGATTCATTCTAATAAAATATTCATTACGGCATGTTATAACAAAATATAAAATGGCAATACACTGCCACACAATCAATGACGATAAAACTCGCTGAATTTGTTGACAGCGTTCTCTGGCATTGGTATTTTTGTTATCCATCGACCACATGATTCTCTAGAAATTTCTTCCACCCTCTGGAAACATCTAAAATATTCCATGTTCCTTCTATACTAATGCAATGCAGATTTGCAGCCTTGGCTTTTAATAAACCAAAAGTATAACATAACGTTTTTTTGATCTGATGCGCACCTTAATGTTTACCGACGGATTATAATACATATATTTAATTACAATGTTCACGCAAGACCGTCAAAATTTGAATAATTCTCCATTTAGTTCGCGCAAAAGTCGGAAATTAAAATGAAATATTCATGTTGGATAAGAGCAGGACGTACAGAACCAGTCCTACATCGCCGGAACTTACACTATGTAGCTGTGGAGAGATTAATAATTCAGGCAGTCATTAAAGCGGCCTTGAAATCGAGTTGTGTGTGGGGGATAATGGTAGGAGGAGAATCATTACTACTACGCGCGGGAAATTTAAATTCTTGAAAATTACTATTTCTCAATTTCGTTTCGAGATATTTGTCTCTGTTTCTGCGACATTTCCTGCTGTCGATTGCTAGCCCGCCTTTTATGACACAATATGACAAACAAAACTGTGCACGTCAAACATTTAGTGTATTAAAACTGGAACGTATCTTCCAGAGGCATGAAACGGCTTTTACAACTTGCAGAAAGCCTGTCGCCGAGTCGCTACAGCTCATGTCTCCGGAATATGAGCGTCATAAATGTAACAAAATTTGTTTTACAACAATCCATTACAAAGTCGCTTGCATTCCGGATTGTTTCACATTCCGGTCGTCGTCTCTTTTAATTGACCATGTTCTAAAAAAACTCCCGACATGACCGACTTTGTCCAATTAAAAGCTTTCTGTTAAATGAAATGCACTCGACTGGTAATGGTTTGATTAGGCCGTACAAAAGATCGGTAAAAGTTCGCCGTTACGGCTCTGCCTCGCTCTTTATTAGCCGTCGTAATTTGAAAGCTTTGTAAGTTGCAGAATGTCACCCGCTTTCTTTTTCTTGTTACTTCGCTGCAATGTACTCACGTTTAGGGAACATTAAAATTTTAATTAACACATCGCAGCCATCTGGAACAGACGCAAGTGTGCAATTTTAATTGACGGGAATTAAAAGGACCACAAATTAAGAAAAAAGAAGAGTTTCGCTGATATTAACCAGGGGCGGCTCGTTAAATCATTCGTACTGTTATGACGGTCACGTGACACATAAAAACTCCATTAACTCAATCTAAGGTTATGGTTTCGTATTCATAAGGGTTATTTCTACGTTTTAGGGTACTGAGGTGACAAATTTGTAAATGAAATGGCTTTGTTCCAGTTAATTTATTGCGATTTTATGAATCACGTGACATTTGATCTCTCGTATTATATAGTCAAATAACTTAGCGCTTTCCCATTCATTTTTAAATCAACCCACTGCAAAGCTAATTTAGAACTTGTTTGAATTAGCATATATTACGCTATATTACTTTATCCCAGTTAGATAAAATCAAAAGCCAATGACTGGGCTAATCTCAACATCAAATAACTACTAGAAATCAATAACCGACTCTGTACTGTCGATAATTATTATCAAATCAATTGTCATGTCATTAAATAAACAACCACTAGAATATCATGTTGTATGCAATTTGCAATGTTCACAATTTAGGCACACTTGTAGCAGCTTAGTCATTAATTTAGCTTTAAAATTAGGGTACACGGGTACATTTTGGCTACAATATTATATTGTTTCTCCAATCAATTTCCTCTCAAAGCACTGTCAATCAATAGACAATATACGGAACATCCAGCCAATAACCTTAAAACATGGATACATACATAATTTTGAATGCTGTTATTAAATTATGTGGGATGTGTCCGCTTTTCTGTTAAGTTTCTAGCGAGACGTTGAACTTACGGCATGATTTATGAGCGGGAACCTCATCGGGTTGCCAATGTTTATTCACTTGAGATGTGTTGATAGCATTTCGGAGTTCTATTATGTCCACAACACTATAGAAAGCAGATATGTATCGCCGGTACACATTCAACCTTATTATGATTTTGATGGATCTCCAAGGCGGCGGTAAATAGATTCTATGCTTACAATAAGTCCATCGTCTTTCACAAGACCAGAAACGGGACGATTAATTTTAGCTTTAAAAGCCAAACTAAAGCTAACAAAAACGCGCCAACATGGCTGACAAAATTTAAACGTACACTAAAGAGCGTCGTGCTTCAGAAACAAATAGACAAAATTGTCATTCCAGTACAACAGTTTTAGCACTAATTAAGTGTTTTTTAAACGCACTAACCTTCTTATGAAAAGAATAAACAAATTAATGCTTGCATTATTAATCTAGTCTGAGAGAAGTTATTAAAAAGTGATAAAAACATATTTAAATACAGTTTAAGTAATTTTTTTCATCTTGATGTTACATTTTATTAGCATTGTTTTCAAAGAATTATAAGCTAAAAGCAGTGTTTATTTAGGTATAAGTCAGGTCAACTCTATAAATTAATTTTCATGAATGGTTCAGGCCATAATAATTATTATTAAATAAATGGTACTACCACGTCGTTTGAACGCACTATTTTGCCTGTACTAAAAATAGCAATAATGGAATTGCATTTCTACATTTTTTTTTATTTTGCGACTTTAACAAGGCTTCTTCTTCTTGGATCTTCTTGGTATGGAAACGATGAACAAAAACACGATTAGCCCGTCACACCAAACTTTTATTTTAATAGCACAACGCGTTTCGACCACAAAGTGGTCATCCTCAGGTGAGAATAAAACTCACCTGAGGATGACCACTTTGTGGTCGAAACGCGTTGGGCTATTAAAATAAAAGTTTGGTGTGACGGGCTAATCGTGTTTTTGTTCATTTTAACAAGGCTATTAACAAACTCGTTTGGCTGCTTAACAGCTTTCTAGCAAGCGTTAACAGCCTAGTATATTTTATGTTTTTAATGTTAGTGTCAGTGCCGTTGGAAGAAAATTGTATTCATTAAACTCACCAATTTCGAATTTTCAGAATTTTTGGTAGTGAACATATAAAAAACTTATTTTATAGATTTGAAACAAAATAAACTTTCCATATATTTGTAGGTGAATACGCTACTTAGCTACTTTTTAGGAGAAATGAAATAAAACAACTGTATCAGATCAATTGTAAATTTATGTTTATTGTTTGTGTTTTCTGATAAAAAAATTGTCAGAAAAAGACAAAATCTGACTGTGTATTTTTCCCCAGTGGCCTTAATTACCCGTAGACAGGGGAGGAAATGTTCCTGACTGAGGCGCGAGAATTTATTATTAATATTCTCTATTTCCTTCGAAAGAGGAAAGATTCCGCCGTCGTTTGTAAACGTGGTTGTGCGCAGTTCACCAAGGAATGATTTTATTTGTTTATGTTCGAGCGTCTCTTATTGTTATTCAAATCGTCCGTCAGGGCCATTACCCCTTGTACGATAAAACGTAATCTAATTTTAAGCTTTTAATCAGCAATTACGTAACGTAACTAAAAACATATAGACGATGTCGAAGTGATTTAGCCACAATCCCCTAACGCCGTTTTATGTAAAAATATGCAAATATCGGGTTAATCCATCCCGGCCATATTTGTGGAATTTTGTTTTCTCTTGTCAAAAGGCTTTTAAAACGAAACGAGAGGAACATGCAAATTTGTTTGCCGAAATGTACCTTTTAGTATCATAATTGCAACAAATTTAATTTGAAAAGTTTATAAAACGTAAACAAGGAGTCATAATGAGATGAGTTAAATTGTAGCATTTGTTGAAATTTTCTAATTGTCTACGGCAGACGCCGCTTCTAGCGACGGCTTTTTAATGTTGTTCAAATTGGTATTGTGCACTCCGGAACGAGCTTTTTCAACGAGAACGCTGGAAATGGACGCGTTTAGCGGCACTGCGACACAAAGAAGCTTTTAATATGCTTAATAACACTACGCGAACGTAACAAGATGAGAAAGCACTCGAATTTTTGACGAAACAGCCTGTAAAAACGCCTAATGGAGTGGGTCACATGATACAGTTCACTCCTTCTTGACATATATTTAACTAAAACTTATTTTCGTAAACATTTTATTTGCGAAAAGCGATGGCCAAATAGAAGACTCTCACATCAAGACCAAGCAATCTTTCCCGGTCAATTGGGCAATTCGTCCCAAACCTCCAGATTGAACTAGTTTGTTGAATTTCATTTGACCAAATTTCTTGGCCGACAACGTGTCTACGAGCCAGAAAGCTGTGATGTTCCTGTCTCGGATTACCGCATAAGCGTCAAAACACTCTGGCAAGAAAAAAATAAGTCAAGTAATTTTATCTTTGACAAGTTCCCTATCCTGCTGTTCGCATTTTCGTGCTGCCTTATTCATTATCGCAAACTTCTTCAAAACCCGTATGTAAGGCGTAATAAAACAATCCAACGTGAAGTTGAGCGTTTTTTCTGAATCGCCAGTTTGTGCTTACACCTCACGCAATCTGACGTGTTAGCGATCGACTATCTGACAGAGTCCGCCCACAAACCGAATATCTTCATTACTAATTTGCCTAGATCACACACAAACTGGCCTTTAAACCATATTTGTGCCAAAGTCAAGGGCAGAAGAATTCAATTGCTACATTTTTTGCATATCGATATCGTTTTCATCTGCAACCATTACTTTATTACTTTTCATGCCGCTAAAAGGGGAATGTATGGTAATTAAGCCGTTGTATACAAGGTGATTCTTTTAGGACCTATATTAGAAACTTTTTAACTTCTAATGCAGATAGAAATTTGAAATTTTGTACACAACCCAAATCAACCAGTCTGAGTTCAACTAAATTATTTTCAAAATGGCTGAACTTCCGGAACTACGAGAAATTGGCGCCAACTTTGAAATTTTAAATGGTAACCAATTATTTTTATTGCATATTTGAATTCTCCTCTTCAAACTGAGTAAAATGTACCTAGTTATTAGTACTTATCTGTCATAGTTTTTGACATATGTCAATTTTTTGCTCAAAATAATTTTTCTTGCATTTGATAACCAAAGGTTCGAAGAGTTTCCTAAAATTTTCAAAATTGTCAACTGTCAAATTGCAAAGCTTATATGATTTTTTGAAAATGATATTTAACAAACAGCTATAACTCAGTTTATTCAAATAAAATGACCCCATTTTCTCAACGGCAATCGAAGGTACATCGAATTGTAGAAGGACTTTTATCAACATGTCCTATACCCACCTGTTACAGTTTCTGAAATAATCACGAAAAACATGTTTTTGTTTTTTATTTTTATAGTAAATCACGTAGGCTTCGGAAAATGATCAAGACGAACTAAAGATTTATTAGTCTACACAACACCCATCCGGAATTATGAAGAATTGAGGCAAGGATTGAGGCGGCATTTAATAATCTTCAACCAAATAAACTAATGGAAGCTACTCAAATCAGTTCACCATCGAGTTTTGGACTGTTTGAAAATGGTAAACATATCGAACATTTGCATTAATTATGGTATATCTTATTGTATTTTTCCAAAGCCTACGTAATTAACTATAAAAATAAAAACAATAACATGTTTTTTGTGATTATCTCAAAAACTGTATGAGATAGGTATAGGACATGTTGATAAAAGTCCTTCTACAAATTGATGTAGTTTTGATTGCCGTTGAGAAAATAGAGTCATTTCATTTGAAAAAACTGAGTTAAAGCTGTTTGTTAATGATCATTTTCAAAAAATCATACTAGCCTTGCAATTTGACAGTCGACAATTTTGAAAATTCTAGAAAATTTTTCGAACCTTTGGTTTTCAAATGCAACAAAAAATATTTACTTATCGCAAAGGATTCAAGAGCTGTGATGTTTTAAATGAACCCCTGCAAGTGAAAATTTTGACCAAAAAATTGACATATGTCAAAAACTATGATAGATAAGTACTAACAACTAGGTACATTTTACTTAGTTTAAAGAGGAGAATTCAAAAATGAAATAAAAATAAGTGGGTACCATTTAAAATTTCAAAGTTGGCGCCAATTTCTCGTAGTTCCGGAAGTTCAGCCATTTTGAAAATAATTTAGTTGAACTCAGACTGGTTGATTTGGGTTGTGTACAAAATTTCAAATTCCTATCTGCATTAGAAGTTAAAAAGTTTCTAATGTAGGTCCTAAAAGAATCACCTTGTATACAAGGTCCTTTTTAACAAAACTTGAACCACAAGATGCAAACAATTTCCTCACATTTAAATAAAATTTCTTCGTTTTGCTCAAAATTGTCAAACTGATTTAAACCTTATTAACTCATTTAAGCACACTATACAAATACATAATTAGTTCAAAGAGAGCATTTTGGAATAATCCGAAGATTCCGTTAAATCAAATCAGTTGCTCCGTGAGAGCTAATTAAGGTAATCATTTATTTCATAAGCTTAGATTCACATCTAAAATCCCGGAAAAAGAATTTTCCAGCTGAGCAAGTGTCCCTCACGAGTATCTTTGTGCTCTTAAACGATCAAATTAAAACTTGTTCACCTAACCGAGTGCTTGGAAAAAAAATCCCAGTTACGCTACTTGTTTGAAAGTGGTTAAGCTCCAGAGCTTAATATTTAAACCTCAACTAACAAAAGTTACTTCTCTGTTGATTGTTCATTGTTTGCAAACGTGGACTTTCCTCTTGCAGAATTTGAGTAGGCAAAGAAAGCAAAAAAGCCTAATTAAAATTGTTTTCTATTTCTACATATCTGTGTGTTCGCTAAGGTAATTTGGTTTTGCGTGCAGTTTGTTGGCATTAATCAATTAAGAGAAATACAGCCCCTAAATTGTGAGTAATTAAGATTTATTACGTCGGTCCAGTAATTACGGTTTCATAAAATTCAATGCTCTATTGTATGATACGTGCAAATTAATTATATTTCGGGTTTCGTGGGCGCAAGTTATTTTCAACTTGTCACATAAACGGGATCACTGTGGAAATTTGGAGGCAGGTGAAATAACACAAAACCGAATATTGCAATTTATACGTGACAGGGCGTTTTTCAATTAAAACAACATTACTATAGTTATAAACCTTTTGATTTTTGAATTTTCAATTTAAGTAACAAAAGTTCGTGATTTGTTACAGAGATGAAAAAAACTTTTTACGTTTGTATATAGTCAAAACATAAAATTCGTTCGTTTCCCATTCGGTTCTTTTGACATCGAACTGTTGAACCCGATTTATGAAAGCAAAACGCCATCAACTTGACGTGTGATTCTCGACGCATAAAACATGTAAACAAAACGTGACAGAATTCACGAAGAAATGATGGATTTCCTAATCATGTTGCTTGCAACGTCACACAAACTTTTCTAGAATTCTTTCAATATTGTTATTGTTTTAAACTGACGGGAAATGATTAAACGAGGCCATTTTTTGAATAATTTATCACGCGGTCTCAGCTCCATGTTCTATCCACACTTCAGAAGTGCCACCCTTTCAATATTTAATATTACTCGCATTGATTTAAAATGGCTGTTTCCATGTAATTGTGTTGTGCAAACTCGTTTTTTAAAACCCTCCATAAAAATGAAGTTCAGATTTACCAAAGTGGCTAACTGCGCCTACATTTGCAGTATTAGCGCTGAGATTAGAATAATTTATTTGGTAGAGCTCTATTAACATTATAACAAACTTATTATCTATACAACGCAAAGAAAAAACCCTTCACTACAATAAATACAGCTCTCTTTGGAGTTAGTATTATTTTTAGTTCAAACAAACCTGCTTATAGATTTTTTCCGTGTCTATGTACTTGAAGACAAGGTTGACAGTTTCCGTTCCGCGCGTAAAACTCTATCAGAGAGCGTAATCCTGTTTGATAAGTGACGTGTGAAGTGGCCCAAATGGAAGTCAACGAGAGTTTCTGTATCTCCTTGCTAATGCACATAGCTAAAAAGGTTAGAGACGGTAGGCAAACCGAATTAGTGCGCAAAAAATTCTCTTTGGAGGTAATTACGCAGCCGCGCCATTGCTCATTATAAATATAAAAGGTGGTAAATAATTCAAAACACAGCGCAAACGGCGGAAGTCGCTTATTAATATTCGGTTTGTGGAAATGTGGATGAAAGAGAGAAGCCCTTCAGTCTCGGTAGGAAATGAACTCAAAAATGTAATATTAAAGTCAAATCAATAGTAAATATGTGAAGATAAAAACAAAAAACTGTTTATAGAACAAATGGGGTTGTTTTGTTTTACGTAAAAGTAATACTTACAAAAAATACCTTTTATAAAATATTTATTAAAAACCATAATAAGATACATACAAGTAAAAACTTGTACAATTAGTACAAGTTACTTTTAACATTTATTATTGCACTTTAAAGTAATAAAACCTAGAGAATTTACAGCTCGTACCAAAAAAACATAAACAAAAATGGAACTGATTCTTCTTCTTCTTCTTGGATCTTCTTGGTATGGAAACGATGAACAAAAACACGATTAGCCCGTCACATATTAATAATATTTAAATAATACTAATAATATTAATAATATTTAATATTTAAATAATAATATTTAAATAAAAGTTTGATGTGACGGGCTAATCGTGTTTTTGTTCATTGAACTGATTCTTAATTAAGAATTTAACATTTAAGACATTAGGAGTTTTAAAGCTATGTACTTCTTTCTTTTATGATATCTAAGCTGCTTTCATAATATCTTCTTTCCAAACTAAGGTACAAACGTTTATTTATCTGCTAGATATTATTCCAAGAAAATTTAAATGCACAACAATACGATAAATTAAATCTCCTCCAATCGCACTTGACCTTAATAACAGTGCAATAACAGTAACAAGATCCCCTAAACTACAATATGATTTTATTTACTTTTTTGTATTATTTCATTAAAATTAGTTTCATTTCCAAAAAAATTCCTTTTTCTCTAAAGAAATTCAAACTCGCAACACTTCAGCACGTTTTAACGGACCACTTCTTTAAAGTATAATTTCTTAAATTGTTAACTTATTATTTTTCAAACTAACACATAAAAACTCGCAACACTTCAACACTTTTTAACGGAGTAGTTCTTTAAAGATTAATTTCTTAAATTGTTAACTCATTATTTTTCAAACTTCAAACATAAAAAAAAGTTTCCTTACTGATATGAAAATACGTAAGTACATCAACAATGATTTTAGAGTAACTTTTGCTACAAAAAACAAAACAAAAAATATATAAAAACGCATTATTTTGTGACAGCTAAATTAGTTACTTTATAGTTCGATAAATGTGTATGTATAAATAAAAGTACATTACATTGTTCCATTTAAAATAAAATGTTGTAAGCTACACATAAATAATTTTGTTGCTACATTACTACAATTTAGCATCAAAACTTTTACCATAGTCAATAAAATTACAGCAAAAAGTAAAAATGTAAATTGTAATAAGCAATACATATCTGTAATAAAAATTACTGATGCAGTTCACAAGTTTCCCGGCACCTCCACCATAATTGTATTATTTGTTTTAATTTCATTGTTGATTTATTGCTGCCACATCTTCGAATTTACATTTAATCTAATTTTTATGCATGAGTACATTGAAAAATACATATTGATCATTCCATCTATCTGTTCCATCCGTCTATGCGACGTACACGCCGATAATTAATCTTAATTAGCAGCCCTCGCCATTAGCAGCTTGCGAAGGCGGCTTTGTTTGTCGAAACGTTAATGCCGATTTTATTAATAAAGTTAATGAAATAATTTTTGTAATTGAGTAGAGCGTTGTTTAGATGCAAACCGATTATATGAAAAATCAACATGAAACAGCCCTTTCGAAAGGAGGAGCGCCCCATAAATTACACCAGCGTACATGTTAATGACCATTTCTATCAGCCGCAACGATCAGCACGGCATTACTTTACACCTGTTATGAAAGCGGGCCGATATCTGATCAGGGCCGGACTCGAGGCCTCCCGCTGGCTTTCATTAAGCGTGTGTCACTCGCAAGATCGCCGAGTAATTTGATGGGCTGCAGGCGCACCTGGCCCAACCCAATTCGATATCCGACATTGCAACCGACTTGCATTGTTGGTTTTGTCCTGCATCAACAGGATATTGAATAACTTCCTACCAACTGTCATACGACTGCTGAAATAAATCAGCGCTAATAGAGTTATGAGCTGGATTAATTGAATCTGTCGCTGTAGTTTGAGTGCGTGTGCTGCCTAATTAAATCGCGCTCACTATGTGTAGTTTATTTTTCGACCGAAATTATTCATATTCAAACGAAGAGGTGAATCGTTAAGTAAGAGATTTACACTTTTTTTTAGAGGTTTTTCCGAACTTAACGTTATGGGTGTCATCGGTGTTAACGTCACTGTAACGTCGTTTTTTATAGTCAAGCATGAATTTGAAATTTACTTTAGGTGAATGTGGAATTAGTCAATCGTCCTGTTCTAACTTAGAAGAAAAGAGAGAGGCAAAACTAATTCTATTTTAATAAAATGTGTTTCGTTTTACTCTTTTTCTGTTAGATGCGTTCTAGATTTAATCAACTCACTTTTACTAGTCTCATAAAAGTTTTAAAAATGCTATTGTACGACTAAAACAGCAAAAAATTATATCGCACATAAATCCAAATAGAATTTAAAACAAAATAAATAATTAAATTTTAGTGCAATAATACCACGCAATTAAAACAAAAATATACATCACAAGTAGCTAACATTAATTGAAAAGGTACAATTGGCATAAATCATTTAGATATTGCGTTAAACTCTAAAACTAACAACCCTTACTTAAATTTTGCCAAAACAGTTTTAAAAAAAGATTTTTTTTCTGCCCTGGCGTGTAGAGTAGTAATGTAGAACATTATCGATCATCAAAAAATGTATAGAAACTAAAACAAATAAAAAAATCTATTTCAAAATAACATTTCAACTTACCTTGCTTATTTCACGTGAGCACAATATTATGAGAAAAACATGTGTAACAAATAAAAGCCAATTGCCCAATAATGCATAATTCTACACAAAAATAGTTATTTATTCGACGAGTTTGAGTGTAAATCGGACGGATTATCTCACCGAGAATTAAATACAACATTTTATTCTTCGAATTAGACTCAATAAGACTTAAACTTGCTTTAAATTTGTTAAAAATAATCTGACATTTCGTATTGAGAAATACTAAACAAAAACCGTAAATTTTGACAGTGTCGAATAAATATATTTTTTTAAGAATTATGCATTATTTACAATTTATAATTTAATAGCTATTAAGACCAAGTTTTTAAACTATAAAACTTGTGTTGTCATCAGAAACAAAATACAAAAATTCTTGTGAAAGGACCACATTCATAATACTTTTTTATTCTCCAAAAAATAGTTCTTTCAAAAGTAAATAGTTTAAAAAAACGCTTGGTACATATGTATGATAATGTCACAATACCCATATGTATAAAAATATCTACAGTCCGTTTCTTTTATTTATGCGTGTGGATCAATTAATAATTAGAAAGACGAACCAGATAGCAACAATTGTAAGCAATTTTGTTGCTCTCTCCCTACTTGTTTGCGTAAGGTCGGTCCCGCTATTTATCTCACTTTAACAAATGCGATTAAAGTAACGCAGAGCTAGTGATGTACGTCAAAAGTATGCCTTACGTATGTGTCACGTAGGTCATTTATAATTTTATTTTTAATAAGGAAAACTGTTTTGAGGCAAATATTTATACCCTCTATATCATCATAACAATCGTAATTCAAGCCCTATAAAACACCAAGGAGAAACTTTACTTTTTGACTTTAGTACCAATGTCAGAAGCTGTCAAATATCAAATACAGTCAAAACAGTGTTCTTGATTTACACTACCCCCACCTCCAGCAAATAAAAAAATAAACTGTACACAAAAAACAAAAATAAATTTTTAGTTAAATTCATATTCTTCTCATTTACCTACATAACCCATACCTACATAATATACAAGTAGGTACTAAAAAACTTAAAAAATGAGTGTCATGTTAAAACGCACTTTTTCTTTTCAAACGTGTTGCTAGAGTTGTTAGAAGCATAAAAATTGCTTGATAATCTCAACTTTAAATCATTTGAGATTACAAGTTTAAAAATATTATATATGCGTATTTTATTTTTTATTGTAACTTTTCCAAAGGTTATTTTCTTTTCGCTAAAGAAATGTTACCCAAAAAAAATCTCAAATAAAAACATTAGCTTTATTGTGTCACCTACAAAAGTTTGTGCGACAATGTAATGTCACTTTACAGACCAGCTATGACAAGAAATGATAATGTTGCAGAACCCACATCACGCATAGTTCATCGCCTTTATTAGTGTCATAGATATTGGATAACTTCGTTATTTCCAAATCAATTCTTGTTTACAGCATCTCTAACACCGCGTATAAAACCACAAGCTTCAACACTGTGATGACACAAAAGCTTGTTCAGAAATCCTACAACAAAATAGAAGAATGTAGACAGATACAAATATATTTCATTCAGTAGTTTTAATTGCAACAAAAAAAGCTTATCACAAAACTATAAAAAATCGGTTTTAAAACAATGACACACAAAAAACAAAATAACGTTAACCTAAACTACAACTGCTATCAAATGTTTCCGTAATCTGGTTTAATTTGTTTATTTTATTGTGTCATAGAATATAGAACAAAGACAACGAGATCACGAGCGACCACATCGCAGGTGTTTCCTTAAGTACTTTCAATGCATCGCCATAAAGATTTCTCTAAAAATTTTAGATAAAAATATTGTAATTATTTAATCACTATTTGACAAACATTTCCGACTGCATTCCAACATAATACCCCCAAAATGTGTAGCTTTAGAAGCGAACTGTCATCTCTAATCCGCATTAGTCGAGAGCTGCGTTATGACAAGGCCTCTTCCTTCCAACGCACTTATCTAGGATCTGGCGACCCAACGAGAAGTGTAATTTATTTGCATAGCGCGTGGAAGAGGTGTCTTATCTATGACGCGTTTTCGACGCACTTTACCGTTTTTGAATAATTCTGTAATGCGACCCTCGCAAATGCTGTTATCGACTCAAACTGTGCATTATTCACGCTACTGCGAAAAATACAAGAGAATATTTTATTACCACCACTGTTCATTTTTCTGTTTAATGTCCTGTTCATTCGTTTGTGACGTTAAATATTGTAAACGGATTACGTGAAACACTGTTTAACTAAAAGCGACGATGAGAACGTGCATCTGTGGGACCGGCAGTGCGCCAATGAATTCTTCTTAAAAAGATTAACATAATAAATTGGAGGATTGCTTGCAAGGTAAATAACGGCGTTTCCAGTGCATCCACATATTCAAAAAAGATGCATTTCTAATATAAAATGCATGTTTATGTTTTATTTTTCCATTAAATTAAATAAGGTAATGAAATAAGTTGTTTGAAAATCATTAACCCGGCGCATCCACCATTTGTGTATTTTTTTAGCTGTTTCTTTTACGTATTTTAAATTTATTATAGATCAACATTAGGTACAAATAATTTATTCTATATTGTAACAACATATAAATAATTTTATATGTATTTGTTGCATTTTGCATTAAAAAAATTATAAAAATTTGTCCGACGCATCTGCAAAATAATTGGGAATACACAATTTACAAACTTGTTTTCATTTCTATTTTTACTGGCATAATTTCAAAACATTTACATTTTTCCATTATCCTTTGAAAAACCTTCAACCTTAAATATTTGCATAACTAGCCTAAAAAATGCTTGCAATTTCTCCGCTGTGTTTTTGCTAAACAGTTTGCAATATTTGTTGTCATAATTTAGACAGTTTACATTTGTTAGAAGAATGATTTTTACTTACCAACTCCGAAGTTAACTGTCACAAAACTGTTTTAAAAAGTATCCACACACATTTAACACCCCAAACACACTTCAACACACAACCACTCGAACTGATATGTATATCGGATTTTCGTCAAAGTGGTGGATTGTCGTTGAAAGTGCTACGAGGTCTGGAAGGAGCGCGACACACTGCTTTTTCGACAGCCCTCAACACAGTGAGGGAGTCAAGAACGGCATGCGATCTTCACCCCATGTGCGCGCGAGGGTTGGATAGTGGCGGGGTAAGCGTATTCAAAGGACGAGTAGTTCAATTTATTTAAAATCGTGCGAAAATGGAAACAAGAGAGGATGCTATCTAATAATGCCCTATACGAGAATTTATTTTTATACTTGAATCTCCATAACTTCTACTAAAAAACTCTTGTAAACATTGCTTTTTATGTTTAGTTCTACCATTACTGCAATTAAATGACTGGTTTAAGCAAATACATTTTTAATACTCCCGTGCTTTTATGTTGTAAATAACTCACAAACCTAATTCAATTTTTATTAAGTTTATATTTACTGATTCAGAGTCGATTGTAGACAATAGATTTATGTCGCCCTTGACCTAAAAAATAAACTACTAAGATTTGTTATTATTCTACTGATAAATTCAGTAGTATCCTCAATATTTAATATTCATCTGTGATACTGTAATACTCATATGTGAAAACCATTATTTGTACTTTATTACATCGCGGTAATCACATAAAATGTCGAATAGTTGAATAATCAAGTTTCTGAAAATTTTATTATTACTAAATTTAGGTAAATTTATTGTCTAAAGACAATACAAAAACAATTTTATCTGTCAATATATTTAAAAATGAAACCAATTATGAAATCTTTCCATGGAGTAATTGATAAAAAAAAATAAACATTGCCCGCTAAAACGTAGTTAGTACCAAGCCAAATTAGAATTTTTACTTTAAAACGTATTATTTCACACCTTAAAGTGTTAAAATGTTAAAGTTTAAGTTGACATGAATAATAAAATGAGAATATGCCCACATATTAAAAACTAACAATAAACAATCCTCTGATAAGTATATTTCAATAATTTTAAATGTTTTTAGTTAATTTAGAAAATGAGTTAAAAATTATAAAAAAAAATTATTCTTCGACACTGTCAAAATTTACGGTTTTTCTCCCGTGTAAGGAAGTTTTGACGACTGTTTGGCATTTCTCAATACGAAACATCAAATTATTTTTATAACTTTAAAGCAAGTTTAAGCCTTGTTGAGTCTAATTCGAAGAATAAAATGTTGTTAAATTTTTTTAATGTATTAAAATTATGTTATTTGTTATGCCACTTTTAAACATTCTTAGCATACAGATAACATTATACGCTTTTGCTTAAGTAAGAAACGTTCTTAAACTTTATTTTTATTTCAGTTATATGTATTGCATTATGCAAAATGATAAAGTAACATAAAATCAATAAATATACGCCACCTTATTTATTATTTCTGTGTAAAATTGTTATAAATGCACAACACTGTAATAAGAATGGAAAGTAATAAAGTTGCTTTAATTTAATAAAATGAAAAATAAATAAAAAAAATATTTTTTGAAAAAGTTAATTCTAAAATTTCACCGTCCCTATATCCGTATTGTGACTCCTATTAGGTTTCTTACTCTATTTGGAAAACTCAAGAATACGCACATCTAGTGTTATCATCTATGTTTTGTAAAGATTGGTTGTGCTCTAAAGAGAATCCGTGACATTTTCAAACAATTTTTTTATTTGAGGTCGTGCAAAAGTGCGCAGTAATTTGTTCCGAAAACTCAAACTAAGAATTAACTTTTAAGCAATAATTCTAATTTATTTTGATTTCTGATTTCTTACTATTTACTACTAATTTTTTATTCACAATTGTTTTTTAATAGGTACAATTACGGACACAAAATTTTGAACATCAGTTACAAAACTGTAAACATAAGCCAAGCTTTATTGTCACTATGATTGACAATAAATTCAAATCAAATTAAAATTTGAAAATTTTAATTGAAATATACAGAGTGGTTACAAATGATTTTCATCTAGCCAGCTGTGAATTTTCCATGTAAAATAAAAAATGCCACTTTACGAAAATAGGGGTACCTACTTGTTGTAACTCAAAATTAAAAAATCGCTGTTTACTAAGCGTCCACTTCGAAAATAGACTTCAATTATAAACTTGTTTTCTTCCAAAGTATACATTATTATCAATTGGTATTGGAAACTAGTTGAAACAATAAAAATTTAATTAACAACAATTTGTTATTAATTAATAAGTGACACTAATGACAGAACTAGAGCTTTCAAAAAAGTAGAGCGGCACAAATAAAGTTACATGCAAAAAAATTCCAAAGCTGGCTAGATGAAAATCATTTATAACCACTCTGTATTTTTGGCGTCGATTTTCCGAAATAATAATGCCAGCAATACGTGTTTTTATACTTATGATTTTTTATCATTTTTTCTTTAGCTATCAGGATAAAAATTACAAAAACCGAAGGTTAGTTGCATAAGGCCGGTTTTACATTTTTATGACAAATCGTCCAAAGTTCCGTGTCCGCAATTGTGTTATAATGGGTGTTTTTTTTTAATTTGGCGTCAAAGCTATCCATGCAGTGATTGTAAACGAACCATTGTATGAAACTTATTCGACTTGAATGACAAATCGTCCAATCAAACTCATGGATAGCTTTGACGCCAAATTTAAAACAACACCCGTTATAAAAAAATGCGGACAAGGAACTTTGGACGACTTGTCATAAAAATGTAAAACGGGCCTTCGATTTTCATAAATTTTATCCTGACAGCTAATGAAAAAAAGTTAAAAAATCAAAATAATTTATTGAACTTTTATAAAAACACGTATTGCTGACATTATTGTTTCGGAAAATCGATGCCAAGAATAAATTTCCACTAAAAAACTTTCAAATTTTAGTTTCAAACAAATTCCGTGTACGCCACTATATTAAAAATTGTGGTCCGTTCACTATACACCCAAATCACCGCCGATTATGACGCCAAATTTAAATAAAAACCTGTTATAAATTCAAGCTCTGGCTCTTTATACATCTTTACAGTACCTATTTTCTGCTATACGACATCTCCTAAAAAGATTTTCATTAATGGATTCATCAATTTTTATTGATAACATGTCGTGAGTCTCTTGAAAGTTGTTTCGCTAATAGATTTTTATATGCTGTTATATTTATAATTTAATAAATCATCCACTAAGTAAACAATCAACATTTTTAAAGTATAAGTAGATACTAAATCAAATTACTGTAAAATTAGATCTAATTTTTTTAAAGGTTTAAATAAAAAAGCAATAGTTTATTTTAACCATTTTAAAACATATTACTCATAAACATATTTTGTGCTGTTCTTAAAAACAATAACAAAAATTTATATAAAAAATATTGAATGAGTGACGCATTCCACAATGCAACCCAGTATCAATCAAGTGTGGACTAGGAATAATAGGATTCGTTGTTTTTGGTATATATACATATAACAGCGTAAGATAAAACATACATTTACTTTATGGTAATCAAGCACCTCTTACAAAAGCACTGACTAAATAATACACAAATGCTAACAGTTATTTTTTCTTTTTCAACAACTCCACTCCTTTTGGTTTCAGTTTATTATCAAGAATCTTTTGCTTCCTGTTGTTTTCTTCTTGTGTTAGTTTGTTATGTCTTTCCACTGCAAAGTCAATTTCTCCCGCTAATTTAATAATTTGTTCTGTTAGTTCTTGATTTTTCATAATTCGCTTTTTTTGTCCTACACCGTAAGGAGTGGGTCTTCCATCCAAAAACGAATAATCAGGACCATCAGTTAGCACCCCACAACTATTTGGATTTAAGGGTAACCCCCTTTGTTGTCTCCATTTTTGGTTTAAATGAATTGTCTGAGTTGTTCCAAAGCATCGCCTTGAAGTAAGTAACAAAACTTAAAAAACAAATTGAGTTTATTGTATTGAGACATTTAATAAAAATAATTACCATTATTGAATTGTAACCACATTTCTTTTATCTGAAGGTGTTCCTGGAGTTTAAGGTTACAAAAAGTAAAGTTAGGTTAGGATTTGAGAAGCTAATGATAGGACGTAATCTAAGAATTCGTTTGATAAAAAAATCACTATTATTTTACAAATCAATACTTATTATTTTTTAAATTATATTAAAATAACATTTAAAAATAGAAGGAACCAATAAAACAGTCATCCGGTTATATTATAAATAATAATTATTAAAATGTACATTTTACAGCTTACTGAGCTTTAATAAAAGGAATGATCACAAAAACAAGCTGAAATGCAATACAATTACAGCTCATAGTAGATAATCAAGATAAGTACAACTTTGGAACTTTCAAACAAGTTGTTTAAATGCCCATTAATATTCTTTTATTAAGCACCTCTTCTTCAAATTTCTCATATTCGTTCCCTATCATTCCCAAATCAACATTAGCATCAAGAATAAAAACAGGTGCTGGACATTCATATAACGTTTTATGACGCAACCAATCTTCATGAATCTCATGCAGACTCTTGATGTATTCATAAGGTACTTTTCTTTCTTCAGCCCTATCCCTTTTTAAAATCCTATCGTAGACAACTTCTGGATCAGTCCTTAAATAGACAAACATATCAACACCCACATTTTGTTGCGTTTTGATCCACTTAAACCATTCATCAATAACTGAAAATTCAGGTGCTGAGAGTAAATTATCTCTCCTCAACTTTTCAACAAAACAATATCGTGCGCTATAAATCGATCTCTCTAACATTTTAAAAGGAGTGAGAGTTTTCATAGTGTGTGCCTGAAGAAGAGTCAACTGCACATATGACTGGAAAGTAAAGCTGTTTCTCTTTGGGTCCTTATACATGAGATCTAGCAAGTTGTGTCCTTGACAATTTCGCCACTTGTCGAGAGGCTCAGCCACAATAGTAACGTTGCCCAATTTTTCCATGTGCTTGAGAAACGTAGTCTTGCCACTTCCAATATTACCCTCAACGGCAATAGTGCAAGGACGTTCAAAAAGATTTCGTTTCATTTTACTTAACAATCTCTTAATGAACATTCTACAAAAGATAATCGATAAATAAAGTACTTTAAGATAATTTTTACGCAAACTTATGAAATGTTAAGACAGATCAACATAACCTATGCCTTTTCAATTTTTGTTTTCATTTTTTAGGTTATGTATCTGTCATTTGCCAACTACATCGGTGAAGGTAGCAATAAAAATCTTACTGGCAAGATAAAAATTACAGTCGACCAAAATTGCCTGCTCGCGCCGCGTCGACGCTTTACCCCCACCATTTTCATTTCATGCAGCCAAGTTCACACTCAAAAAATTATTGGAATGTTATTAAAATAAAGCATAATATTTTACAAAATATGGAAAAATAAGCATTTTCAATTGCAAATGACTATTGTAGATAGCTTTTTGACGTTTCCAATGTAATTCTGTCATGAATAACAATTTCAATGAGTTATATTGTTGCAACCGTGCGATTCAAGGTCAAATGTATTTCACTTATGCATTGTACACTTTATTTTTTTCAAGTGTCATCCCGATTTTTTTTTCATTTTTGCAGAAAATGAAGCTTGGTAAAAGGGCATTTGACTGTAAAAAAATGGTGGGGATACAATGGCTTTTTAGGGCTGTAATGAATTTTTTTCCTTTTCTCAAAATTTGTTTATGTTACAAACTTTATTTGTTTCAAGTGTCATCCCGTGTATCCATTTTTTTCATTTCTGCAGAAAATGAAGCTTATTATAAGGGCACTTGACTGTAGAAAAATGGTGGGGTTACAATGGCTTTTTAGGGCTGTAATGAATTTTTTTCGTTTTCTCAAAATTTGTTTGTGATACAAACTTTATTTTTTTCAAGTGTCATCCCGTGTATCGATTTTTTTCATTTTTGCAGAAAATATAACTTATTATAAGGGCGTTTGACCGTACAAAAATGGTGGGGTTACATTGGCTTTTTAGGGCTGTAATGAATTTTTTTCGTTTTCTCAAAATTTGTTTGTGGTACAAACTTTATTTATAAAAATCGATACATGGGATGACACTTGAAAAAAATAAAGTTTGTATTATAAACAAATTTTGAAAAAACGAAAAAAATTCATTACAGCCCTAAAAAGCCATTGTAACCCCACCATTTTTTTAAAGTTAAATGCCCTTGTAATAAGCTTCATTTTGTGCAAAAATGAAAAAAATCGATACACGGGATGACACTTGAAAAAAATAAAGTTTGTATCACAAACAAATTTTGAGAAAACGAAAAAAATTCATTACAGCCCTAAAAAGCCATTGTAACCCCACCATTTTTTTACAGTCAAATGCCCTTGTAATAAGCTTCATTTTGTGCAAAAATGAAAAAAATCGATACACGGGATGACACTTGAAAAAAATAAAGTTTGTATCATAAACAAATTTTGAGAAAACGAAAAAAATTCATTACAGCCCTAAAAAGCCATTGTAACCCCACTATTTTTCTACGGTCAAACGCCCTTATAATAAGCTTCACTTTCTGCAAAAATGAAAAAAATCGATACACGGGATGACACTTGAAAAAAATAAAGTTTGTATCACAAACAAATTTTGAGAAAACGAAAAAAATTTATTCCAACCCTAAAAAGCCATTGTAACCCCACCATTTTTTTACAGTCAAATGCTCTTTTACCAAGTTCATTTTCTGCAAAAATGAAAAAAATTGATACACGGGATGACACTTGAAAAAAATAAAGTTTGTATTATAAACAAATTTTCAGAAAACGAAAAAAATTCATTACAGCCCTAAAAAGCCATTGTAACCCCACCATTTTTTTACAGTCAAATGCCCTTATAATAAGCTTCATTTTCTGCAAAAATGAAAAAAATCGATACACGAGATGACACTTGAAAAAAATAAAGGTAACAATGCATAAGTGAAATACATTTGACCTTGAATCGCAGGGTTGCAACAATATAATTCATTGAAATTGTTATTCTTGACAGAATTACATTGGAAACGTCAAAAAACTATCTACAATAGTCATTTGCAATTCGAAATGCTTAGTTTTCCATATTTTATAAAATATTATGCTTTATTTTAATAAAATTCCAATAATTTTTCGAGTGTGAACCTGGCTGCACGATACGAGAGTGGTGGGGGAAATGCCACAACGCGACGCTAGCAGCAAATTTTTGGTCGACTGTAATTTCTATCTTGCCACAAGATAAATCTTGCTTACTTTACCGAGGTTTGCCAACTGCTAATGCGCATTAGCGCCATGCTTGGGGGGGGGGGCAAACTAGTGGAAAAATGTAAATAAAATTACGTAATCGGGTCGAAGTACTCGTTTAGAGTTTTTTTGTTTTAATCACTGAGTTTTTTTTTTAAACTTAAAGTGATTGTAACTTTAAAATATCAATAGTGTTTTGACATTTATAACGTCAGACAAACGTCTAATTTGACAAGTTATAAGTCATCATGGCGACAAAACGTCGTCCCTTACATACAAAACTGAATTTTCGCCCCAACATAAGTGACAGCAATCTGGAGTGCCGCGGGACAAAACCAACATGTGAGCCAACTTCTGTAAAAGAGACTTTTACCTTAATGGTCTTGTACTTATGTAAGAAATCCCTTTTTTTCGATACTAACCTCAAAGTGGCCATCTACCTCGGAACCCTATTTTTATTATCACTAGTAGCAGATGTGACCACGATCCCAAAACTGTATCTCTCACGTTCTGACAATTTATTTAATAAATATTTCGTCAAGTTTGCCTGGGGCTGGAACTTGTTACTGCTAACCCCATTTGTTGTGTTCACATCCTACATCTACTGCTGCGGACAAAAGCAACTGATCATCAAACACCACTTGCTCCGAATTTGCATTGCAACGTTTTTCTGGTGGTTGTGGACAAGTGTGTTCAACGTAATTGAGGCGTCTTTCGGTCGCTGTGGCCAACGACAGTTTACCACGAAAGGCACGTGTTTGCACGCGGGACACGTGTGGAACGGCTTTGATATCTCGGGGCACACCTTCATCCTTATTTACGGCAGTCTCTTCCTCATTGAAGAAACAAGATGTATAGAAAACTGGGACAGCATCAAGGAGCATCTCAGACTGGAAAACCATCACAGAACGTCTAGAGACCCCACAGAAAACACAAATCCCCTACGAAACTTGTCAGACGATGAAATGCGAGAACTGCAGTTCAATTACACCAAATACACGCCCTACATCAGGGCTCTTCTCATGGCAATCACTCTCCTTCAGATTTTGTGGGACGTGATGCTTGTTTCTACAATGTTGTACTACCATATCATGATTGAGAAGTTTCTGGGAGGGGTTTTAGCAATTTTAACGTGGTTTTTCACATACCGGATGTGGTATGTACACCCAAAAGCTATCCCTAATTTGCCAGGACAAGGGGTTTTTAAATATATAAAGAAGAAGGGAGAACCTCAAAGTGTGCCTAGGAGAAGAACTGGGAGTATAGTAAATGGTCGGGGGCCACTCTTCATGGGACGACCAATTTATCCACAGGATGCTCAACAGGACGATGCTAATTCAGGGTGAAAAAATTGGGGCCTTATCTTAAAAGGGTTAGGTGTGGGGGTATTGTTGTAGCTACGTAATATCGATTTTTTATATCTATGAAGTTTTCCACCAAAAATTTATATTAATGAAACTTATTGTTGGATTGTTTTTTGCATTTGTACCTTATTTGCATAAAAGTCAGTTTTAAAAATGGACAATTCTGTTGCTCGAGGTCATAGAGTCAGGGACAGAAAATCTAATAATCTGTGATCGCATGCAATTTTTGTATGTGTATATTTACATAAATTAATTAATTGAGTTTTGATATTTGTATAACACACATTGCCGGTCTTTGTCATTTTATTTATTTTTTAGCTGTTACAGTGGCTTGCATTCTCTTATTTGTCTCATGTACAATTTTGTTGGGTTGTTTCTAATTTATTTTTGTTACTGATTAAATAACTTTACAAAGCATTAGAATTTTTATTTCCCAACTAAACCAAAACAAACTTTATGGAAACACAAAATCGTTTCAATGAAATATTTATTTTCGGAAATAGAATAAATCAACCGCGACTACCTCTCAATATAAAAATATTTGGTACCGCCTATTAACAGAAACTTAAAAATACGCGCATCACTATTTATCTAAGCAATATATTTTTTTACGATGATAGCCCCTCCAACGACCAACGCCACAGCAGCCACTACACCGATAACGAGCGGTGCTTGTGACATGAGTATTGTTTTTAGCAACACTAAGGTCCCTGGAACTGTCTTCTTAAACGAATCCCTTGTCTTAACCCTTTCGTAGTATTTTTCAATACAAGGCCTCTTTCCCGAACTCCAAAAGATGTGTTCAAGGCCTAACTGACTGATCCTTATTAATAAAATCGTCAACTCAACATCTGCTATTGTAAATCTATCAGAACAKAYCCACCAGTCTTCCTTATCTGTAAGCCGGTAATACAGAGTTCTGTAAATAAGTAATTCCCTCTCAAACTTACCACCCTTGTGTTTCTCCAATTCCGCTTCAATTTCATCTAAAATCGTATGCACTTGATTTAGAACATCTCTAAAATTCTTCTCGACAGACAGTTGTTTGTACTGTTCCTCCCGAACGCTCGCTTTCTTCAACAGCACTTCTTTGGCCTCTGGATTTTTTTCTGCATACTCCCTCAAATGTTTCCCACTGTTCTTTTCAGCATCTGTAACCAAAAACTATATAATTGTGAAATTCCGATTCTTGTACTCACTCGCAAGCGCCTTCCGAATCGGTGCGAAAAACGGACTTTTTGGATTTCTTAAAAGGTGTTGGTTGAGGATTGCGCCGGTGGTTAGCATTCCTGCAGGCGCTTTCTGRAGGATATGTCTGAAATGAGTGACTCTCTGRCTAACTTCAGCCCCCTGATCCATGGGGATAAGTCTGGGAGTGTCTCCATTACTGAAATTGTCCTCCAAGTAGTCGACAATCCGCGCCGAGTCGGGAATGATCTTGCCGGTGTCCTGGAGGACAGGGACTTCCCCTCTAGGATTCAAGAAGAGGAACCAAGGTTGATATTGTTCGTTTTTGATCAAATTTACTATTTTGCTATCGAAGGCGAGGTTCTTCTCATGAAGGGCCATAACCACCTTCGGGAAAAATTATAGTTTTTTATCTTTTTTAAGTGATCTTTAATTGAATACACTTTGGCGGCATTTGAGATCAAAGTTTTGCGGCTTCTTTGAAAATGTAACAAAAAATTAACATAATGGCAACTTTTGTTCGAAATTAACAAGACTATCACATTTTGTGTTTCATTATCGTTTGATTGATAAAACATTTTTTAAATGTAGAGATTTAATCCGTGATTTGATTCAGGACTTTAATTATAAAACCGATAATACTGATAAGCTAGTAGTGGATTTACTGCACCTATTAATAACAACAGTAATAATAATATTACTTATTTTAGTATAATTTAACTATCACCACATTGTTCAAAAGAAATTGTTTTTGTTAGAACTTAGCTATTTATGAATACGAGTAGTAAAGTAGAGATAAACTAAATCAAAATTATTATGTATGTAATCACTGTACATACATGATATTATTGACATTTCAACAAGCTACGAGTACACACTATTTATCCACTATAGGAAAGTATTAAGTTTTAATCTAAAAATCAATGTTTACCTAAATAATTCAGTTTAATTTGCTTCAAAAAAAAAAGAAATTGCTGATTAATTAGTGCGTTAAAATCAAGAATGAACCAAAGAAAAATCTAAAATTAGTGTAAATTTCTCTATTAGGTACTCTTTTCTATGCAATGCCAAGACAAAATATTCATGTAAAATATTTCAGTCTAATGAAATTAAAAAATAATAAAATATAAACTTACATTTATTAACAAACTATTATTATATTATTGAACTTAAAAATTTGTGTGTGGCCCAAAACACTTTTTTCAATTCTCAAGGTGGCCCCTCGAATAAAAAAGGTTGGATATAACTGCCTTAGAGCTGAAGATAAAGAAATATGGAAAAACAAATTTAATAATCTTTAGGAGCCACGGTCGCAGCTGCTTTCAGAAAATTATCTATTTTATTAAAGTAATAAATATCTGAAGATTGTATTCCTCAACACAATTTGGTCAAGACAACTAAAATTTTACTGTTTTAAAAATTATACCAAATTATAGATATTTTGTAAAAATAAAATGTTATACTTAATAAAGTTAAGAGTTATTTTTTCACTTTGATAAGGTCACTATAATTTAACTTGTAAAGTTAAAAAAGTCAAAATATTGATAATAAAATTATAAATAATGTCGCTAAAATTATTTGCATATCATCAATTACTTTTGATTCCTATTAGAATTTGTAAGTGTAGATAGTTAAGAAATGTTTTACACATTACAGAAAGCAGTAGTCATTACTCATTAGTAATCCTTTTTAATCGAAAGCACATGACGGATTCATTATACCTACAAAAGTATTCACTGATAGTCTAGTTTTAGTATTAGTACATACGATTTTTTTATTTCGAAAGAAAAAAGAAAATATAATATAGATATATCTACGTTAGTAGGTAATCTATATAGACATGACCAGATTTATAAAAACAATAGACACCTTTACAAATAAATTGCATAAGCTTTGTTTGATTTATTTTTAAACAAAATATGTGAACCAATAACCCTATAAATTTTGTGCAACCGTAAGTATTTTCATTTTCTGTTTTTGTCATTTTCTGTGATATTTTATACTTTATTCATGATAAAAAATACTATTAAATACCATATTACTATATTAGTAGGTAATAATAAGTATTACATTAATTAGCTATTTGTTGGAGATTAAGTTCATCCAAGCAAAAATTTCAAGGTTTTTTCCTGTTATCGATTGACTTTTTTTCATCACATGATTCGAAATTAACTCGTCCGCCAACATCAAAAAAGCTACATTATCCCAAAAACATTGTCGATTCCACAACAAAGCAGCCGCCTCACCGCATCAGCCACCATCATTGACCACTTTCAATATTATTTATTACCTTTTGGGAATAAAACGAGAACTGATCATAGTACAACAGCAAGCCATCGGAGGCCTCAATCTTGAACCCCTCAGCCCCTTTCCGCATATTTACGAAGTTCACAAACTGATTCTTGGCCGTGCACTTGACAAGATCGCCGCGATCACCACTAACCTCGTTCGCGGCTGCACAAACCAAAAACGCCAAGTGGTGTCGACGCAGCGCAAACACTACTGGCAGGATTCGTTTTATTCGTCGATAAAACATCGCGACGTCACCCAATTTCGAATCGCTAGATCACAAAAACGCGATCTGATATCATTTTCCCGATTGAGGATTTCAATTGCGCGCCATTCGAAAATGCGATGGTTTGGAAGGCGTCGGGGGCGTCGCAGCGACGGCGCTGCGTAAACTCGCTCAAACTACTGCCAGGTTTAAGGGGAGTGAGGCTTAAGGAGAGGGCGCTGGCCTATGAGCGATTTGCCATAATTTCTGATTTAATTATGGCGTCGTGACGCACCATGACAGGTTTATTGAGCTAAGTGGGGCTATTGTTATGTACAGAGAGACAGGGGAATCTTGGCAAACTTTCCTACAAACTACCCACACAGCGCAGACTCACGAATTTTGCCAGTTATGTAATGCCAAACAACATATTGCTTAATAATATCATTCTAGCTTCTACAATAAAAACTTTTTTGTATATAAGTACTGTATTTTTTCTCTAAACACAATCAGGCGATGATAATCAGTAAACAATTCTGTTTTCACCAATTGGATTCTTTTGTAATGATATAATATTTTGCCTCTGTTCTATAATATTATGTATACAATACCACAAACACAACTACATTGTGGATTGATGACAATAATAAAACGTTTTGTGATTAGTCGTGACCTTTACACGATGATGCGGCAGAAAATAATCTTAAATACAACCTAAAAACCAAAAATTGTCATTTTATTACCAAACTAGTTACACTTGTGCAATTGCTTCCAACTAAAGAGTTGAGTAGTTGACCGTTTGTTTGCTAGCAATAATGAGTGGAATCGCTGCCCCTATAACCCGTTTAACTGGGAAAATCGCTATTGTAACAGCTTCTACCGATGGGTATGTACACATTATTACGTTCTAGCTGATGTAGCTATATTCATTCTAATAAAATTGTAGAATCGGGTTTGCCATTGCCCAACGTTTAGCCCGAGAAGGGGCGAAAGTGATTGTTAGCAGCCGCAAACAAAACAACGTTGATGAAGCTGTCTCCCGACTCAAATCAGAGGGATTAGATGTTACTGGTTTAATATGTCATGTTTCTAAAGCTGACCACCGCAAGAAACTGTTTGAGATGGCAAAAAGCCTTGGGGGACTTGATATTCTTGTGTCGAATGCTGCTGTTAATCCATCTGCAGGCGGGGTTTTAGATGTGCAATACCACACTTGAGTTGAGCTAGATTTGATTTTACATTTTTAGTGCGATGAATCGACATGGGATAAAATATTTGAAGTCAATGTAAAAGCAGCATATTTGTTGGCCAAAGAGGCCTTACCTTTGTTACGGGAAAGACCGTTTGGGAGGATTATTTTTGTGTCATCCATAGGCGGTTTCCATCCATTTGATGTAAGACAGGGTGTTTGTTATGACTTAAGTCAGTTTCTTATTGTTTGTTTAAGTTACTAGGGACTTATTCGGTTAGTAAGACGGCTCTGCTTGGGCTTACCAAAGCGGCAGCTGCTCAGCTAGTAAGAGAGAACATTACAGTTAATTCTATTGCTCCTGGAATAATTAAAACAAAATTTTCAACTGCTGTAAGTTACTTAATCTATATAGCTGAGTCAAAACTCACAATCTGCCTTCTAGATAACTGAACCTGAAGCAGCCCGAGAAGAAGCCTTGTCAAGGATCCCCATGAATAGGTCTGGTGTTAACATTTTTTCAAATGATTTATAAAATCATGGTTTTTGACAGATTTGGGGTTCCTCATGACATCAGTGGAGCCGCTGCTTACCTCGCATCTGAAGACTCCAGCTACATGACAGGAGAGACTTTGATTGTGGCTGGAGGAATGCCTTCAAGACTGTAATTTGTCATTTTTGCAAATAAATTTTGAAACGTCATATTGATTCAAATGCAGACCCTTTTGGGTGTCAAAATGACCCCTAAAAATGTTCTCATATTGTTCAGAACGATGAGTTCGACCCCGTTACAACGTCTTTGTGGTAGAACAGCTGTAGTTACAGCCTCTACCGAAGGGTAACTAAAATCAAATTGTCGCAACTTCCTGAAAGGTGCGTTGTTACAGAATCGGTTTTGCTATTGCTCAACGATTTGCCCAAGAAGGCGCAAAAGTCATTATTAGCAGTCGCAAAGAAAAGAATGTGGAAGCGGCTGTCGCTAAATTAAAGTCTGAGGGATTAGACGTTTGTGGTCTTGTATGCCATGTCTCCAATGCTGATCAACGCAAAAAATTGTTTGAGACGGCTAAAGCATCAGGTGGTTTAGACATTTTGGTCTCAAATGCTGCTGTAAATCCGTCTGCAACCGCGGTGTTAGATGTATAGTTTCAAGCACTCTCATAAAGTCATTATAACGCACACATTCTAGTGTGACGAAAAAGCATGGGATAAAGTTTTTGATGTAAACGTGAAAGCTTCTTTTTTGTTGGCAAAAGAATCTTTACCATTACTTCGCAAGAGTGGTTGCGGCAGAATCATTTTTATCTCTTCCATTGCTGGTTTCCAACCTTTAGATGTAAGAGGATTGTATAATCAAACTTAAAACCAAAATTTTGTTTAAGTTGATTGGAGCCTATTGTGTTAGCAAATGTGCGATTCTTGGGCTCACTAAAACAGCAGCGGCCCAATTAGCCAAAGAAAATATTACTGTGAACTGCATAGCCCCGGGTTTAGTGAAAACTAAGTTCTCACAATTTGTAAGTCAAAAAGATAATCATTGTCTGATTGTATAACAATTTGTTAAATCTTAGCTAGTTGAAAAAGAGGAAGATAAAAAGAAAGTCTTATCAATGATTCCGATGGGAAGGTTGTATCATGAATAAAAAAAATTTAGTTAAAAATTTATTTTTTACAGAATGGCAATGCCAAATGAAATAGCTAGCGCAGCAGCTTTCTTAGCATCTGATGATGCTAGTTATATGACTGGAGAAACAATTGTAATTGCAGGAGGAATGTTATCAAGACTTTAAATAAATGAATCAGCCAACCATTGTACGCTTTCGGCCCCTAGCCTGCACTTCTTTAAATTTTGCCAATACTTCTTGAAACCCTGATTTATTCTCTAATTTATAGCCCTCTAAAACTTGTTCGAAAATTTCATTGGCTGTACTATGTGTACTGAGCAGGGCTCGTTCCAGTACGTACAAATCAACACCCTTATCTTCAGCACTAGACTCCACATGAGACAATCCAAAATCAATGAAAATCAGCTCTAAATCTTGCAAATTCTCATAGACGTTTTGACCGTTTTTATTTACAAGTAGCATGTTGGACGTTGTTAAATCCCCATGGATTATGTTATTGGCATGCATTTTTCCCAACGCAGTCCCAATTTCTAACGCCAATTTATTTCCAACGTCGTCACTTGCTTTTGCTATAAAATCCTTGACCGCAATACTGTTCTCAAAGTATTCCATAAAAATTGTGCGACGATTGAAATCAACTAAATACAAAGCGGGGGTTCTTATCCCGGCAGATTTACATCGAATTATGGAGCGACTCTCACTTTTTATCCGTTCTTTGGTCAAATGGGAGTCAAGATCTGGATGACGGTATTTTTTAACAAAACGTTCTTTGGCAATTGTGGGCTTGCCTAAGTAAACTCCTTTAAAAATACGGCCCTCAGCACCTTGTTTGAATAATTCAAAACCTTCCATGGCCAGAGGTTTTTAATTTATTTCAGATTTTACTCTTTTGTTGATAGCAAAAAGTGAGGTTTCGCAGATGTAAATACTTTTGTTGTTTACAACAAACTGGGATCAGGAAAACATGTCTTCGCTTATTACTGATTATTTTAATAATCTAAAATTTAAGTTTTTTGTATTAACATAATTCAATAATTAATAATTTTACTTACACGATTAAGATGTGACATTTATGGGTTATGTTATCCTAACCTAAACAAGTAGTTGCATTATAAAAATAATTTTTGTTCTTGTGTAGTTAGTTGAGAACTTGAGTATGGCTTCTGTAGAGGAGAGCATTGAGAACGTAACTATTACTTCATCATCTAATGAATATTCCAGTGACTCAAGTACTGAAAGCAGCGATGAAGAAGAAAGTACAGTAAAGGTTCCTCTTAAACTAGTATTAAAATATGATTTCAGTACCCAACTTCCCCATAGCAATGTGGGATTTTAATCAATGTGACCCCAAGAAATGTTCAGGCCGGAAATTATCTCGTTTAAAATTAATTAAAACTCTAAAAGTCAAACAAAAATTCCCTGGGCTGGTATTAACCCCCACTGGAACTAAATGCGTGAGTCCCAATGATTGCGACATTGTTTCGAGCAAGGGTATAGCAGTTGTCGATTGTTCATGGGCCAGAATCGATGAGACGCCCATTGCAGCACTTAAGCCCCAGCATGGGCGCTTATTACCATTTCTGGTGGCTGCAAATCCCATCAATTATGGCCGACCTTGTCAACTAAGCTGTGTTGAAGCAATAGCAGCAACTTTATATATTACGGGGTATAAAAAATTAGCTCGGCAATATTTAGACAAGTTTTCATGGGGACATTCATTCATTGAATTGAATAAAAATATATTGGAGATATATTCAAATTGTAGCGACAGTCAATCAGTGATTGCAGAACAAACTAAATATATTGAAAATGAACAAAAAGAGCAAGAATTGGCTAAAAAAGGTAACTGCAATGAACTTTTTTGTTACAAAATTATGATAAACTTTTTAGCGAAACCGGATTTTCCGACATCAAGTGAAAGTGAATCAGATTGAGTCTTTTATATAAAAATGTATTTAAGTAAAAGTAAAAACATTAATACAAGTGAGTTACGATGCATTAACTTCTTCAATCGCCAAATGTGCGATAAACCTCAACCTCATTTGCAAAGGCGGCCTTAATCGACGCACAACAGTCTCCAATTCCTTCTTCATACTATCCCCCACAAACATGTACTTAATGTGATACAAGAGATCGCAGATCGGGTCCATATATTTCAACTCGCTTTGCGCGTGATCCACTTGTGCTAACAGTTCATACAAAGCACTCGTCAATTCCACTATCGCCATATTAAACCGTTGCAAAAACGGCCCCACAAGATGGCAAACATACAGAAACTGTTCTTCAGACCGTACCACTGTCGGTAAACAATCACGCGCCCAACGGGGCACACTGGCGATCTGTCCCGGCCCAGCATGATGCCATACCGAATGGGCCAAAGCCAACATATAACTGAAATTATTATGAAGAAGTCCGGCGTGAGTTTCTTTAAAATCGAAGAGACGGAAGGGTGAACAGTCGAAAGTCCACGTTTCTAGCTCGTTTAAAGTGGCCACCAGCCGGTCATGGAGAACACTCCAGTAGCTAACCGGGAGGGCAGCGAGGATCAAACCAACGGCGTTAACCCATTGGTGGATATCAGAAGGTGGGATTGTGACATAACCTTTAGCCACAACATCGAGCAAGCCATTAGCCACAGCCACCGGACCTGCTGACAAAGCCATCAGTTCCACACAACTGGTGTAAAGAATATGAGCCCCAGCATTCGGAAACTCGTTAAAACGCCAGTCAATTACGGAGTTGGCGGTAGCGCCTCCTAGAATATCGACGACTCGTTTGACTAACTGGATGTAGTAGTCCAATTCGGGTGTCCACATTTCGTCAGCGGCTCGTCCGAGGTAAAGTTGGTACGGCTCCGAGAGACTCTCTTTGAGGGTTCCTAAGACAGCAGCTACAAGACGTCGTTTCAGAGGTGGTCGGTCTCGAAGTCTAGACTCGTAGTAATGTAACGTATTGTACAAGTAGGTAACAGGACGATCATGAAACTTATACAAACAACCCAAATGTTCTAAAAGAATCTCCAGACTTTTAGTCACTTGTGGGATTTCCAAAAATCGGTGTACGACAATATCAAAAACCGGCAAAAATCGCAAACAGACGTTACCGAAGTAGGGATGATAACCACTCGATTGTTCTTCCGGTGCAAACTTCTCGGGGTACTTCCTGTGAAATTCCAAATGTTTTTCGTGCCAATTGGTTTGGTTCCAATGATCTGGAGAGTTGTCTTTCACAAAATCTTGCACTCGATTTCTAAACTCAGTAGCTTTGAGCAACACCAACTGAATAATAAAAGAACAGACTTGAGCTTCACTGCCTTCTTGCGTTCTTAACGCCAAACACAGGACCAACCTATCGATTGTCACAATATTGTACTTCCAAATCATATCATTGATAGTATCGACGCATTTATTAACATGTTGTCCTCCTGGAGAATTACTAAATTCAAAGACGAGACAATCACAGAATTTCCTCAGATGAGCCGAAAGTGCTCTCGCACCGATCCTTTCAAGAATCTTATATGCAATCGGCGTGATGTGATCAGTCTCGAGCAACATCTTCCACAGGAGACATAAGAAAAGCGGTGGGGCCCCCGCGACTCCAAAGTGGGCCATCATATCATTCTCGTTGTTCATAGAAGACCACTTTCTATACTCCTCCTCTACAGCCTTTTTCAACTGTTGTTTATTTTCTTTGGGAACAGCATGTTGCGTGAAAAATTCCGCGAGAGCTCTCGGGAAACATTCAAGCGTGTGAGGGGCCCATGCATGCGGCGTGCTTTGTGCAATGGTCGCTAACAACTCGTGGCACCACGAGCCATCCGCCCCCGTCACATGAGTGGCTCTAGCTAACGTCAAAACTAACGCCCTATTCAACTCTTCGGATTCCGCTGAAATTAATGTCTTGGGTTCGGCTAAAAACCGGCTCAATTCGGGTTGAACTTCTCCACTTCCCAAGCCCGTTATGAGACGCAAAGCTGTCGATTCGACACACAAGTGGAGTTGGGTTTGATTGGCTTGCGGAACTGCGGCTAACGAATGCAGATGACTGAGTAACTGGACACGGTAGTGGGGATGAATGTGGTGCATGCGGTAACTAAACATCTCCAAAAGCGTGTAAAGAGTGCCCCAGGCGTGTGACTTGTAAACGGTGGGGAGCAACTGACTTATGAATCCTTTGATTCCCAACGATTCGATTTCGGTATACACCAATAAGCGACTGTAGGTTTCGACCAAAGCTGGTGAAAGTGGCATTCCTAACTTAGCCTGGGCTAATTTAATCACGTGGGTCACTATACTATGGATTAAACTCATTTTTGAGTGCACAGTCAGTGAGTCCAACACTGCCATGCTTAAAGGAGCGGTAGGTGGCGCTGTGGACTTCGGACTTCCTTGAATCGTCTCAACTAACGCCGCCATCGGTTTACTATAATAGTCCGGATTCGTCGAATATGCGTTACATAATAGGGCGATTCTGTAGTCATTTCCCATTGCTAAAACTGTGTTATTGGGTGGTACTAACTGTTGGAGAAAATCATGATGGTTGCGCAATTTGGCGGGAATCGGCCAAGTCAAGTTCGTCATTTCGGCTTGCGCTTTCTTCGTCAAGTGAATCCAGATGCACGTCATAGCCATCTGTCTTGTACATTGTGGTTGGTTGAAGTCCGGAACGGGTAAAGGGGGCTCCTGTTCGGGAAATAGCAGCTCGTAAAGTCTCAAAACCGGAAGGAAGTTTGAAAGAGGGTTTTTTTGAATCGAACCCGAGATAAACTGTAAAAGGACCCACATAAGTTGGTCACGGCCTCTCCGCAAGTCTCTTCCTTGTAACCTCGAATGCAGCGAAATGACAATATTGGGAAAGCTCGCGAATTGGAAGAGAACAAAATAGATTAATTGGGACGATAAGTGTAGCCACAAGCCTTGAGTGGCACTCTCGTCGCCTTCATTTTCCGTACGTTCCAAAGCCAGGATTACTAATTCAACGAGTTGTTCTTCAAGGGCGGCGCAATGTCGTTTATGCTGTTTCTGTAAGCCTAGCATACCACACACCATGTCTCGACTGTACGGTTGTTCCAAAACGTATCTCAACAGACCCGTCTGTTTCTCTAATAATTCAGGAGAGTAGGGCAAAGTGCCCTTGAGACTGAACCTCAAAGTGGAAGGGTCGAGTTTCCAAGGATTGACTAGGTGTTCCGGACATCCACTATGCTCCACGACTGGACGCATTTCCGCTTGTCCGACAATGGCCACCATTTGGGCACAAGCCCTGAAACTTCCGACATAATCGGAGAAAAGGGCAGCAAGACGCCAGTGGGGACAATCAGGGTAAGCCTTCTGTAACTCATTTACGAGGAGGTAGCCAGGTAAGAGGCACGCATTTCTGTCCATAATTCGTTCAGCAACGCTTAAAAGTGCTTGTGTTTGAGGCTGCAGACCCGCGTTTAGCCGCCATGGAAGACTCTTTGCTTTTTCGCAACATCCCTAAAATTATTAATCACACAAATGTGGCCTCATTTCTCTTCTACTTACTTTCATAATCTCACGAACGCCTTTGTATTCAACCAAATCTATGATTTTTCTCACAAGCTTGAAACACTCAATCCAGAATCGCGCATTGGTGTATTGCAATTTATCAAAATTCATTACTACTTCACACACGATGCGGGCTCCGATTGTACCGTTGCGAACAATGCCTTCCAGGAGCTCCATCAAGAGTTGCAACTTGCTCTGGGAACATATTACCGCCGTATTGAGATACTGACGCAAAGCGGTGTCTAATTGCTCTTGAGGAATACTGCGAAGAGTCGTGTTTAATTCTTGTTGCCATAAATTCACCTTTTCTTTTTCAGCACCGGGGCGGTGCACTAGGAAGCAACTAAAGGCTTCTTCAATGCCTTCTACTTTTAAAATGTCGTTCAGTACGTTTGTTAAAGCCTCAGCCATTGTTCAATTTTATGTATTTGGCAAAAGCATTATTTTTTGTGGTTTATTTTGAACGGAACGATAACGGTATATTATATTTACAGGTTATGTTTGTCAAACTACATTTTGGCACTTGGCAGGTTGGGTAGGCAACACATTATACACTTGTAACGCCTAATGCAGGACCGTATTTGGTTGTTTACAGCTTTATTTTCGTTCACCACAGAGTTCCCTCAAAAATTTAATGTTATACAACAAAAAGCAGTTTAAAGCGGCGCATAGATTTAATTTCAAATAATACCATCCAGACCTAGACAACATAGCGACATTTTTAATTGTTTTTGTCTTTAGCAATCAGGAATCTATTTTGTATAACAATTTTTTGTTTAAATATTTTGCGAACATTTTAAATACTTTAGCTTCAAACATTTTCTTTCGTAAAAACATCGTCAAAATTGATGCATGTTTACAAACTGAAGAAAGATACACTTTAAGCACCTTTTACACCAATTTCTTCCATTTCTGCTATAATTCAGTGAAATCTTAGATGAGGATCTATATACAGGATGATTCATGAGGAATAACGAGCCTGACCAAATTTTCGATGCAACCACCAGATTTTTGCAAGTTGCTTTGCGATACTTTAAGAAAATATATCATCAATCATCAAATTCTTGATTTTTAAATATATACTTTTAAAAATAGGGCAAAATTTTTGAAATATTTGCTTTTTACCTATAAAGACGGCAGAATCCTTGAAATATCTGCTTTTTAAATATACCTTTTAAAACAGGGCAAAATCCTTAAAAAAGTGTTGTATGCTGAACATGCCCACATGTCGTAGTGGTAGTAACGTCAATCTAAACTGTAATAAAATTCGTATCAGCTAGCAATCTATTCGTCTATTTGCATATCTACTTCATATGCGACGAAAATTTGTTTGCTTATCTTTTAATAAAAGCATTATTAGGATACCTATTTGTTTATTATGACCCAAAAAAGTTCTTTTTGTTCTACATTTCGATATGAACTCACAGTTCATAGAGCAGGTAAGTTACCAATTATAGATTTTTTGAATTCTTATTCACCTGTTTGCTTTTCAGGTGCAAATTTTGATGCACGCCCAACAAATTAAATGTGCAGAAAGTATTTTTGGCAAGTCAAATTATATGTGGCTTTGCAGCAAAAGAACTCCAGTTATTTGGATGTCAACGAAAGATGAATTTTTAATTCGACAAGCTCTAACAAAGGTAAAATTTGAGTTTTTGAAATTAAAAGTGTAATTACCCTTCTAGGTCACTCCTGACCAACAAGTGAAAGTTATGAAACAATTATTGACTTGGCTGGATAATAATCCTGATGTGCACTCTTTAAAAATTCCTGAAATGTCCTTAAAACTTCTCCACAATATGGCGAATGCCAATACTTTGAATGAAATGACTTTCTCAAGAATGAACAGTTTCAGGAACAGTTTAAGACGCTTGTCTTTAATTACGAACCGAATTGCTCCAGCAAACAGACCCAGAAGATCTGTGACTTTCAACGACGTTCCCATCATTTATCGCATAAAGTACTGATGAAAAATAACACGAAACATTTACGTAACATATGTAAAATGTGTATCTGAATAAATTGCATCTGTACTTAAGAATTATTGTTTCGCTGTTTTTTTAACTATTTAAATTGTTTATATAAGTCAACAATTTTTTAGTTATTCGTTAACAAAAAGTTGCAAAAACCGTCAAATAATTCTGAATGTGCCAAAACGAATTACTTACGTAATTATCATTATTGGTTATTTATCATTTGGTGCAAAAACCCATTGACCCATTGGAAATTTCTAGCACTCCCTCCCTCAATTTCAAATTCTCCACGCGTCCCTCGCGCACGCGCATTTGCATCTTACGTGTCAAATAAACGTCAAAAAATGCCTCATCTCTCCTCCCACCACACTTTTCGGACCGCTGACTTACGGCACGGACGTGTCAAAAACGCGTGTGTATGTTTTTCTGTTGAATTATTTCCACTTTTCCATATTTTTTTACTCTGAACAATGGCTCCCAAACAAAGGATGCGTTTCGCCAACGAAAAGGCCAGCAAAAACGTGATGTTGCGAGGGAATGTGCCCAAATCATCGGTGAGTACGATGGACCATATTGTTTGTTGATGGCGAGATGACGGGGCCTCTTTTGCAGAAGCAACAAAGTGAAAACTCGCCAGTAGGACCTATGATCTTGGCTCTGTTCATCTTCGTCGTGTGTGGATCGGCGATTTTCCAGATCATCCAGTCCATTCGGATGGCGTAGGTTAGACTTCCCTCAAAGGCTCAATTCCTATCGTGTATAAATCCGTGTTCTATTCAATTATTGCATTTTGTTGTTTTCTATTTACTTATTTTGTAAATTTATCGTATGTGAAATATAATTTTAACAGAATTTTTATCATGTATAAAGCGTATTTTTACATAAGTTGTACTAGAATTGAAAGGTTCTATTTATCGCACAGATGCCTATAATGAGATTCTTTATAACCATTCCATGCTTAATTTTAGGAGACAATTTGTGTAATAATTACTATATTTTCAATGAATAGGTATTAAATTATTGAGTTAAATATGTAGTTTTATTTAGCCTCATTCTTAAATGATACACCCCCCATATTGTGATATGATACGAATATTTTATAAAAATAATGAAGCAAATACCAAGACTGCATACCTTTTTCTTAAAAAAAGAGTACTATTGCTAAAATACTTTGGTCATTTTTCTATTACTTCAAAAAAGTCATGTAAACCAAACATTAATGTCAAGTCAACATTTCAAATTATTGACTTTTGTCTTATAAATATGCCACCTTCACTGTTCAAAAATTTAGAATCGTCTCCCTTGCTTCTGAAGCCTGAGCAAATTCTTGATGCAACCAACATTACATTTTCAGGAACATTTTGTTAACCTTGCTGTTACAATTTTTATTCGTGTCTAAACAATGAAAAGTTTTTATATGTAATGTGATATTTTTGTGTTTTTGAGGGTTTGATGTTATTATTTTCACTTATAATTACACATTTTGTTTTTTGGCAATTTAACAAAAAAAAACTGCTGAAAAAATTACGAGTCCGTAGGTCGAGTATTTTTTTTTGGCAGTTTCTTGTTCTATGATAGAACCATGTATAGAACTTGTCCTCCTGTCCAGGGATAGAATATAGTTTGCTACAAGATTAGTTTGCTAGTCCGCTATTTGTTATGTGTATGCATTTAATAAAACAAGGCTGTAGTAGTGAAGGTTGCCTAGACTTTCAGGCGTTCTATGAAATGTACGAAAGAATTCCTTCTAAACAAAATATGCTAGGTCAATACCGAGGCAAATACAATTATAAATATTTCTTACGTCCGTTTTTAATTATTTCAATTGATTAAATACAAAAAAAAATTGTTGAGCACAATAAATTATTTACCAAAGCAATATGGCTTCAGGCTTATTTAATCATTTTCATTTCTCTCTCCAATGTTTTAAAAAAGACAATATATTTATTTAATTTATTTTATTTAAATTAGTGTACATTGCATTTACTAAGGTGTTTTTTATTTTAAGTAGGTAAATAAGATTATAATTATTAACCAACTAAATTACTACTGACCAAAGTTCTGTTTTTTTTTAACACTAGGATATACGCACACTAATTATATCAAAAAGGTCGGACAAGCTTAAAGATATAAAAATTACGTCACAAGAGAAAAATAAAAATAACCAAATTTTTAGTTAGTGACATTCTTAAATGTGTAACACCCTGCTGAAGTCCATATAATTTTATTCTACGTATCATTTATAATATTGCTCTAAGTAAATATTAACAAATTTTTGCCGTTCAACTATGAGAAAATTAGTAAAATTAATTAGGAGTATTTTTTGATGAATAAGAAAATCGGTCTTCATGCATACATTTAAATTATTTTTTCATGTTACCACAGAATCAAATATGTAGTAGTAGGCAATCTTACAATTTCTTGCAAATTGAAAAAAACTAAAGAATTTTAAAAAATGAGTTTGTCTGCTACTAAATATTGCAACATTTGCTTAGCGCTAAGAACAACGCAACAGGTTAATCATTATTTAACAAAATAATTTTAACTTTTTACGAAGTGTATAGATCACCATAATAACATATCTAAAGTAAAAAGGTGTTTTTATTATTTTAAGCGTTTTCTCTGAAACATAAGTCTTCACAGTACTCGTTTACAAAAAATCGTTATCTGTTAGAATAGAAAACAAATACAAATTTTATAAATAAAAATTGCACAACTGAAATTGTTTTGATTTTTTTTTTAATTTAATCATAATCATCTTTAAGTTATGTAATGTAATTGTAGAATACAATTGTTTAAAACCAAAACTCACATTTTTTAAGCAAATGGACTACATAATGAAAAAGAAATTTACCTACTATGAATATTTTAGGGCGTAATGCGAAAACAATTTTTATATATTTTTTTTTTCTATAAAGAGTTCATATGGGATGGAGTAAGTAAGACTCACATGTAATTCCTGATTTATTAAATTAATTGCTGATAACATTATTTCAGTTTATTGATCTTACATAAAGTTGTTGACAATATAGTTTCCCCTATCAAAGTTTGTACACATTCTGAAACCATTTGTCATGCTGTTTCCATTTTCTTTGTTTGATATTTGCCTTAAAACTCTTACTATGTAACAGCTTATTACTTGACGTTGACTATTATTTAATGAAGTTTGCTTAGTAATTTTATCAAGATAGATGAGTATATAAAGTTAACGAAAACTATCAGACACATTGTATTCTTTGAGCCTCTGTAGTAAAGTGTTAACATGATTCATAACAAGATATTGCAAGGAAAAGAATTTAAATCAACTTTGAACAACATAAGTCTAGGTGACTTTTTTTTTAATTATGCGGAAAAAAATGCCAACAAAATTTGTCAAGTAAGTAAATATTTTTAAGTAAATATTATGAATTAGTTATTTAATTTGTAGATAGACGCAGATCTAGATCAATCTGAAACCTACTCTAGTGTTAAGCAGCGAACAACTCGATTAGCAATACATCTTAAGAAAAGAGGAATAACTTCAAAAGATGTAGTGGCTTTTTGTAGTTACAATTCACTCGATAACACTATACCGATTATTTCTTCTTTGTATCTCGGAGCTAAAGTCGTGAGTTTAGATCCCACGCTATCAGCTAGACAAACAAAACATTTGTTGTCTCTTGTCTCACCTCGACTAATTTTTGTTGGAGAAGAATCAGTAACGTTGATTGAAAACTGTTTAAATGAAGTAAACTTGAACGCCGAAATTGTTGTTTTTGGAAAGTCGATTAAATATGAAACATTTTCGAATTTACTCACGCCTACTCCCGAAGAAAAAACATTTAGGCCAGAAAAAGTCGACATTCATGATATTGCTGTGATGTTTTTCAGTAGCGGTACTACAGGATTACCTAAAGCAATCTGTCACAGTCATTACAGTTTTTTGCAGCTGACGGATATATCAAAGTAATTTCAACATAATTGATTAAATTAGTTGCATCATAACATTTGTATATTTTTTTAGTCAAAGTGGTCACGACACCAATTGTACTTTACACTTTACAACATTTTATTGGATATCAGGAATGCTAATGCTGTCGCTAATATTTCTTGACGGTGGCACTAGAGTCTTTGCACGAAACATGGAGGGAGAAAAAACTCTCAAAATGATTGAAAAGTACAGAATAACAACTCTTTTTGTTGCTCCTGTCTACACTTACGAACTTACAAGTGTAGCAAATCCCGAGAAATTCGATCTGTCTTCTTTCCGTTGTTTTTTAACCGGAGGTACTTCAATAAGTACCGAACAATACAAAAAACTGAGCTCTTACTTCCCACAAACTCAAATCTTATTTGGTTATGGAATGAGTGAGATTGGGATAATCTCTGTTTTTCACTCGACAAGAGACAAACATTTTATTAAGACTAAGCTTGGATCTTGCGGAAAAATTGTGGCGCAAACAACCCTTAAGGTACGTTTATCACAAAAACAACATTGAACTCAGTAGCAAAATTAATTTGTAGATTGTTAATCCAGACACTGAAGAAATACTCGGTCCACACCAAAAAGGAGAAATTCGTGTCAAATCATCAGGCCTTTTCAAAGGGTACTACAACGCGGCGAGTTCTCACTGCTTCGATAAAGACGGTTTTCTCAAATCAGGAGATATAGGATATTATGATGAAGATGGTTGTTTATATGTAGTTGGACGAATAAAAGAAATGTTTAAATATCTTTCTTGGCACATAGTACCATCTTCCATTGAGGCGATTTTATTAGAACATTCTGCTGTTAAAGACGCAGTGGTATTTGGAATTCCGGCTGGAGAAAAAGGAGAAATACCGGCTGCTTGTGTTGTTTTGAAAGATAATTGTTGCAATATTGATAAAGAAGAGATTTTGAAGTTTGTAGAAGAGCGAGTTTCAGAAAGGGAGAAACTTAGAGGCGGTGTTACATTTTTGAATGAGTTGCCCAGAACACCCACAGGAAAATTAATAAGAAATGAAGTTCGAAATATTGTCATAAAATCGATGTGAAAATGTATCATTGCATTTTTCTGTTATTTTAAACAATAAAAGTATTATCAGGAACATTTTAAATTTTTATTATTCATAGTTATTGTTGTTGCATTGTGTTTTAAATCTTTATATTATTTACTTTGTCAATATTTACTAGAGTTAAATACAAAATGTTGTTTTCATGGTTATAGTAAAGGTATCACAGTGCAGAATTGATAAAATAACGGAATAGCGCAGCTAACGTTCAGCTAACCCACTGCAAATGTGGCGACAAATGGCAAAAATTTTTAATTTTTTGATAATTTTTTTATGCATAGGTACTCGTACTACCCCATAATTTTTTATAGTGGCTCTATTTCTTGGTACAAGTATTCAAAATTTAATTCTCTATACGACTATATTTTTCTTTAATCTAAAAGAGTATATTGCTTTGAAAAAAAAGGCTAAAATTTGTCCACTTCATCAACCTCCTTTTTGTTCTTTCTCAGTTTGTATCGTTTTAAAACAGTTCGTCGCCCCTTTTCAGATCGAAGCTAGGCTATTGTCTTATTCCATCTATTGAAATAAATATGTTTCCTAAATGTAACTATGATTTTGGTCTTTTATCTAAAAAACATTATCTTGGGGCCAAAGAAGGTCAATTTTATTATTAATTGTGAATGTCAACAAAAAAGTGCATGTTCATAATCATAAGGTTTCATCTAGTAGTAGTAGTTATGGTTCTTACCCATCACACACATTTTATTAAGTACTGTTTATCGTAAAAAAACTCTGTAAGGTGATGATGCCAAAAATAATTTAAACCTTGGCGTAAACAATTAAAGCAGTGTAATCAAACATCAAAATCTAGTACTTAAGAACTTTAAAGTCCAAATCTTCTTATTGTGTTGCTGAAAATGAACGACAATATTCTCAAAGGCCKAAAATTAAAACAGGCCGTCCCTAAAAAAAGTTTAGGCCAGTTATTTTTTGACTGTGCAACCCTCCACGGTGATAAATTGTGTCAGGTAAATATTTGTMTAAACACAYCATAAATTTATAATTTGTACACCCAGGTTGACGGTACAGTTGACGCAATAGAATCATACTCGAGTGTAAAACAAAGAAGTACACGTGTGGCTATAGCACTTGAAGAAAGAGGAATTACGTCCAAGGATGTAATTGCCTTTTGCACAGGAAATACCTTGGACACTGCAATACCGATTTTGGCAACGTTTTATTTAGGCGCCAAAGTTGCAAATTTGGATCCGAGTCTTTCAGTCCGCCAGACCCAACATCTAATTTCTTTGGTTTCTCCAAAAATAATTTTTGTTGAAGAAAATGCAGTAGAGTTAATCGAGAACAGTCTAAAGCACACAAGTCTAAAGTCAGAGATAATTGTTTATGGCCGATGTGCGAAGTACACAAGTCTTTCGGATTTGATCCAACCACAGAAAAATGAAGCGACTTTTAGACCTCCAGGAGTGGATTTGAATGAAGTTGCGCTTATTTTTTTCAGTAGTGGTACTACAGGCCTACCGAAAGCGATTTGTCACACTCATAAAACTTGTGTGCTGATAGGATGCACTCTACAGTAAGTATGATTTTAAATTTTTCGTTAAAATTGTCTAAATCTCCAGAGAGTACGGATGGGGACACGCGGGGCTCCACTTTACTTCGTTTTATTGGATTACGGCCGTGTTTATGTTGCTTTCCTCTTTTATGACAGGTGGATATCGATTGTTTCTCCGATCTATGAACCCAGAAACAACCTTAAAAACTATCGAGAAATACAAAGTAATTAATACAGTTTGTCTAGTAATCAATTCACAAAAACGGTTATTTGTTTATAGGTTGAGAACATGTTTCTAGCACCAGTTTTGGTTAACAATTTTATGTCACTTGATGAAAGTGTAAAATACGATACTTCTTCATTACGAATTATTGTTTGTGGTGGTACACCAATGACATCAGCACAGCAAGAAACAATGTCAAAGCTGTTTCAACATTCAAAAATTCTTTGCGTTTATGGAATGACTGAAGTTGGAATAATTTCATTATTTCATGATGAAAGAGATAAAGAATTTTTAGATATCAAACCACTATCTTGTGGTAAACCATTCCAAGAAATTAAACTTAAAGTATTGCACTTGTTGTACTGGTTGTTACAGATCGAAATAAAATGTTGGTTTTCAGATCGTTAATGTTGAATCAGGACAAGCTCTCGGAGCAAACCAAAAAGGCGAAATTCGGGTTGATACACCCTGTATGTTCCAGAAATATTACAACGCTAATTCTTCGGATGTATTTGACGAAGAAGGTTTTTTAAAAACTGGAGATATCGGATATTATGATGAAGATGGTTGTCTTTATGTCATTGATAGAATCAAGGAAATGTTTAAATACAAATCGTGGCATATTGTACCAACCCTCATTGAGAATATTTTAACCGAACATTCTGCTGTAGAAGAAGCTGCTGTATTTGGTGTGCCTTGCGGTGATGATGGTGAAATACCAGCTGCTTGCGTAGTTCTTAAAGATGGTGTTAAAGTTACGAAAGAAGAAATTGAACAGTTTGTGATTGAGAATGTTTCCGACAGAGAAAAGTTAAGAGGAGGCATTAAGTTTGTAAAAAGTTTAGCCAAAACTCCAACAGGGAAGCTTCTAAGAAAGGAAATTAGAAATTTGTTTCTTAAGGCTTTGTAATTTGATTTATTGTTATGTAACAGTAGTGTAGTGAGATATCATGAACGGACCCACGTTAAATGTAGACCCCTTCTGATAAAAGAAAACTGTAATCAAACAAAAGTAGTATGTAGTTGGAAAATAGTTGTGATTGTCGATTTTTTAGATTGATTTTTTAATGTAGAAAAAAACAGTTTGTGTTAGATATGAAAATAGAAATTTAGCTAAATTCTTGTAATGTTTAAGGACTGTTCACATAAATAAATTTAAAACTAAAATTTAACGTAGTTTTTATGCTTTTTTATAATTAGGCTACATTGGTGTTGTTTACAGTGTGTCTTGAAAAGTAATGTCAGTTTAAAATACTTAAACTATAATTTTTAATTCAAGCAAAGTTTCTAATAAGTGGAAGTTAAGAAGAGACGTTTATAACTTTCTATTGTGAAAAATTATTGAAAACGGCGAATACTAAATTACGAAAAAATAGAAGTTATGTAATGTTATAATGATGTATAATAAAAATAACAAATATTTTGTTATCAGATTTAAATTAATAATTATATAAAATATGTAATTCCATTTGCAATTGTTGTGACAGTTAAATTTAATCATCTAACAAAGTTTTATAATTCAATTGTATCATATTTTTTTAAAGTAATGTTGATAAGTAATTCAAATAAATGCAACATCTTTGTCAAATACATTACATTTACATTAAGTAATTAATAGAAACAGGTTAAAATGGTGCCTAAAATTCTTGAAGGAGAGAAAGTAAATACAGTCCCTAATGTAAGTTTGGGTCAATTTATTTTCGATTCTGCCACTAAATTTGGAGAGAAAGCATGTCAGGTATTTTTTTCAAGATTGCTACAAAAATTATAATTATTTAATTATTTTTCTAGATCGACTCGCATACCAACACACCCGAATCATTTTTATCGGTGAAACAAAGAAGTGTTAGAGTGGCCATGGAAATGCAAAAACGAGGTATCACGTCTCAAGATACACTCGTTTTCTGCTCTAAAGTCACCTTAGACACCCCAATACCAATCATAGCCTCTTTCTTCTTAGGAGCCAAAATTGCAAACTTAGATCCTACTTTATCAACTCGACAAACTTCTCATTTACTTTCCATCATTTCCCCAAAAATGATTTTTGTTAGCGAAGCGGCTTTAAATTTGATTGAAGAAAGTTTAGAAAGCGCCAATCTAAAAACTGCAATTGTAGTTTACGACAACTCTACAAAGTATCCAACATTTTCGGAGTTTGTAAAACGTAAAGCAAACGAAGAAAATTTTAAACCCGTCGACATAACTAACCTGGACGAAACAATTGTAATGTTTTTTAGCAGCGGAACTACTGGTCTTCCTAAAGCTATCTGTCATAGTCACTCGAGTTTTCTCCACCTGGTTTATAATTTTTAGTAAGTTTTTCAGTATTGTTATCGACATGCAAATTATACACCATTAAAATTTTTACAGCGAAACAAATGGAAAAGGCTGTTTTGAAGTCATTCTTTCGTTTACTACATTTTATTGGTTATCAGGAATGCTTTATCTCACATGTACTTTTGTCGAGGGTGGTCACAGAGTGATTTGTAGAGATGTGGAGGACGAACAACTATTCCAACTTATAGAAAAATACAAAGTTCGATAATTTCTTGTTTTACAGCTTTGGTATAATAACTTATACCCTTATATTTAGGTAACGTTTATTTTTGTGGCACCTATTTTAACATACAGATTTACCAATTGTCCAAACTTCAACAAGTACGATACTTCATCTCTTCGAAGTCTTGTAATAAGTGGTACTCCGATAAGCACCATACAATTGGATAAAGTACGTTCAGTTTTCAAACACACTAATGTTATTCTTGCGTATGGACAAACTGAGATTGGATATGTCTCAATGTATAATACAGACACTGATTCGAAGTTTATTCAAAACAAATATATTTCCTGTGGTAAAGTGGTTAAGGGTGTCACTCTCAAGGTTTTATTAGAAACCACAACTTGATTTTCTTTGATATATCATAATTTTTTAGGTGGTGGATGTTGAAACTAACGAAATACTTGGTCCAAATAAAAAAGGCGAAATATACGCAAAGACCAAATCGCTGATGAAGGGTTATTACAATTCTGATAACAAAAATATTTTTGAGGAAGACGGATTTTTGAGAACTGGAGACATTGGATATTATGATGAAGATGAATGCTTGTATTATGTTGAAAGAATTAAAGAAATGTTCAAATATTTATCTTGGCACATAGTACCATCAGCCATTGAACTTGTTTTGATGGAACATCCTGCCATTAAGGAAGTTGTGGTGTTTGGTTTTCCTCGCAGCGAGGAAGAAGGTGAAGTGCCGACTGCTTGTGTTGTTTTGAAAGATGGTCCTACCGCTAGTGGAAAAGAGATTGAAGATTTCGTGGCTAGTAGAGTTTCCGATAAGGAAAAATTAAGAGGAGGTGTCTATTTCATGAATGAGTTGCCAAGAACGCCAAGCGGAAAACTGAAAAGAAAAGAAATACGAGACTATATTATTAAAGAATTGAAGAAAAATTGATGAAAACAAAATCCTTATTATTTATAACAAATAAACTAAATGCCTTAATTTGTAGTTTGCTTTACAATATTTAAAAAAAGACTATTTTAATTGAAAAAAAGTTTTTATTCCCTAATTTATATTTTGTTTTTGGTTTATAATATTGCATGTTGCTGATACACACTTAAAAATTATGTGTAAAAAAACTTGAAGGAGAAACCATTTATGGAGAGAACAAGCTATGATTATTTAAATGATTTAATGACCTATCTGTTGCAGTACATTATTCTACAGTAATAATTATTTATCACGCAACTGAACGTATTTGAAATAAGGTCCATTAAACAAAGCACTCATTTCAAAGTGTTTGTTTAGTTGAGTTTAATACTTATTAAACTTGTGCTTAAACTTGTTATTAAGCTTGTACTTACAAGCCATGGGTGACAAAATTCAAAGAGGTCCAAAATTAAAACACTCTATAAATTCAAGTATGGGTGAATTTTTTTTTAAATGTGCAGAACGTTTTAGTGATCGAATATGTCAAGTAATTGGTTTTTCCTACATTAGACAACAACTTTTAATCTTCCATTGCAGATTGATGCCAGCTCAGACACCAAAGAAACTTACCAAAGTGTCAAAAAACGAAGCGTCAGAGTAGCTCTAGAGTTACTAAATCGTGGAGTTACAAGTGATGATGTTGTTGTACTTTGTACTAAGATTACCCTCGACAATGTGATACCCATAATATCAACATTTTTTATTGGGGCTAAAATAGCAAATTTAGACCCGACTTTATCAGCAAGGCATACTACCCATCTACTAACTTTAGTTTCTCCAAAAATAATTTTCGTTGAAGAAGAATCAGTTTCTTTAATTGAAGACAGTTTAAAATGTGCAAACTTAACAGCTGACATTGTAGTTTTTGGAAAATCTTTAAAATATCCAACATTTGACCACTTTGCAAAACCAAAACCGAACGAAAATACTTTTGAACCAAGAAAAGTTAATATTTCTGACACTTCGATTATTTTTTTTAGCAGTGGGACAACAGGACTTCCGAAAGCAATTTGTCACAGTCATTCTAGTTTTCTTCATGTAGCCCATGCTTTTCAGTGAGTTTTTTAATATAAAAATAATTTAATTTGAATTTTATGATTTCAGTCAATCTGGCGGAAATTGTGATTCGATTCTTTCTTTTACGTCGTTTTATTGGGTCTCTGGATTGATTTTGTTGTCCACTTCTTTTATTAGTGGGGGTCATCGAATTTTCTGTGGTCCCATAGATGCGGAAAAAACTTTCCAAGTTATTGAAAAATACAAAGTAACAAAACTTTAAATGTTACATAATTTCTTATACTCGTGTTTCTTTATGGTTTTAGGTAACTTTTATGTTTTTGGCGCCAATTTTGACCTACAAACTAACAAATTTCGAAAAACACCAAAACTATGATACTTCTTCTCTTTCTAGTATGTTAGTGGGAGGTACTCCCATAAGTACTGCTCAGTTCCAGCGGCTAACTACAGTATTTAAGCACACAAATGTTGTTTTTGTATATGGGCTGACTGAAGCCGGAATTGTTACTTTATTTGATCCTAAAGATGACCATGACTTGATTAAAACACAGAGTGGGTCTTGCGGAAAAGCAGCACCTGGTATGGAAATTAAAGTAACCACTCACCGCTTGTAATTAAGTACTTTTTTCTAATATTATACACTTAGGTTGTCGATATTGAAACTGGTCTACCACTTGGCCCCAAACTAAAAGGCGAAGTACGTGTAAAATCTCCAACACTAATGAAAGGCTATTACAAGGCTGAAAGTTCGTCAGCATTTGACAGTGATGGTTTCTTAGAAACTGGAGATATTGGATATTACAATGAGAAAGGATGTTTTTACGTCATTGAACGACTGAAAGAAATGTTCAAATATTTGTCGTGGCATGTAGTACCATCAGCAATTGAGGCTGTTTTACTTGAACATCCAGCTATTAAAGAAGCCGTAGTTTTTGGTATTCCACAAAGTGAAGAAGAAGGTGAATTGCCTGCGGCTTGTGTGGTTTTAAAAGAAAATTGTAACGTTAACAAACAACAAATTGAAGAATTTGTTGCCGGCAGAGTATCAGATTACGAAAAATTGAGAGGTGGAGTGTTTTTTGCTGAAGCACTGCAAAAAACTCCAAGCGGAAAGCTGATGAGAAAGGAAATTAAAAATGCAATTATGAAAACACTTTAAATACTACAAGTAAAAGTTTTACTTGTAATACGTTATTTCTTGTTTTGTTTAATGTAAAAGCAAAAGTAAGAGCTTTTATTATATTAGACACTTTTACTAAGTATTATAAAAATTTAAGTTTAGAAAATAAAATCAAGAAAAATCGTTTTCAGTATGTTTTAATTAAGCCTACAAGTGATTCAAACATTGAGGATACAAAAATTTAACAAAAATGTTGTATTTATTTGTGGTAATTTTAATGGTTTAGATAACACCAATATACGCTGAAAAAGCTTGATATTACGTACATTATATAATTTTTTAAGTACCGGGTGGGGCATCGGTTACGCGCACTTGATAAATCGCAACTTCAAATTAATTAAAACTGACGATATTTCATATACCTAACTAATTATTGATAGGGTATAATTTGAGAATTTTTCTAATTTTTTTTTGGATAATAAATGAGTCCGTAACAGTTTTGTGTGTTTTATGAATACTTTCTGTTAATTTACCTATAAAGTTTTTACACTAAATGAATCTGTACCTGCCAGCGCATCAAACTTTGATATCACAATTTAAAATTTTGACTTGGTTAGCCAAATAATCGCTTTTTTTTATTTAAACAGAAACCAGACCCGTGATTTATGACAAAATGGTATAATTTGCCAACAAAAGAATCATTTACTGGTAGCCGACCGTTTTAAAGGGTCTTTTTGTTGTAAACCTTGGAATGTTACCCCAATTGCAGTTCCCCATTGTCACCTAAATTTACGATGGCACAAGTAGCAGGTCATAAATAAAAATGATTTTCGAAGTTAAGATGGGAAATTGCGTTTAATTCAAAATCTAATTGGAATTTTTTTTCTCTGATTTTGTAAACAATTGTAGGAAGTGAATCTGCGTAGGTCAGTATAAAAATTAGAATTAAACTTTTTGGGAGAAAATTACTTTTTATTTTTTTTGGCTTTGTTTGTAAATGAAAAATTACCAAAAAATTTAATCACTAACTAACTAAAAACGTTGTTATTTTTGAAAGGGTGAACAAACTAGAGAAGATTATCCAATTTTTCAAAATTTGTAATCGAGTTCGTATCCGAATATGTATTATTGATTGCATCTTACAGGTTCAGGCCTCGTAAAATTACGTGTAACACCCTGTATGTATGAAAAACCTACGTTTAATATAGGTATCGTACAGATACTTTTGTTTATGTTCTTTTAATATATTTTTTTTACTCTGTCAGACAAATGGCAAGATTGTCATTTTGAAGAGACATTTTTGCCAAAAATAAGAATAATGTAAATACCTGTCAAATTTTTTTGAGTAAAACCACACTTTTATGTAACTAAAATTATCATGGAGCCTCCAGAAAAAGGTGCCAGCAAACCCTGCCTTGAAGGACCAATTGTTAAAATCAGTGAAAACTATGGCGGACTTGGAGCCCATTTTTTGGACAGATTATTTGAAAATTTAAACAAAATTAACCAGGTATTTCAATAGGTATGCCCTGAATTTTTCACCGGCTGTACCAAAACCAAACTTTACCTCTAGATAGACACAGTAACTGGTATAACAGAAAGCAACGGTTCCGTTCGTTCGAGAGCCATTCAGATAGCTCACGAAATTCGCCATTTGGGAGTAGTCGAAAATGATATAGTTGTGATATGTTGCCGAAGTCACGCTGACCAAACCATAGTAGTCCTCGCTTGCCTCCTCATTGGTGCAATTGTAGCCCCCATAGATGCAGAACTGCACCATAAAGAATGTGTGGGAATCGTGACGCAACTTAAACCAAAAATGTGCTTTTGTGATTTGCGAACTTTGAAACAAATTGAACGAATTCTCGCTGAAACAGGAATTAAGTCTAAATTGGTGCATTTTGGAGACCAACAACAGTACGCTTTAGCATTCCGAAAACTATTATCAAATAGACAATATCCAGAAGATTTTAAACCTATAATTGTTGAACAACCAAGAAAAAAAGTTGCTTTTATTCTGGCTACACAAGGAACAACTGACACGCCAAGACTAGTCTGCCTCTCACATCATTTTATTTATTGCCAAATATTGGTTTTCCTTCAAACTTTGGGTTCTCCGGAAAAAATAATTTCGTATTATCCGTTATCGTGGGTGATGCAGGTCGTTCTGATGTGTTTATGTTTTGAAGTTCCGGTAGTAAGAGTTTTGACCGGAGCTTTTGTTGAAAGGACGGCTTGTAAATTAATTCATGACCTCAAAATTGATACCGCTTTTCTCAACACGGAACTTGCGTTGCAGCTGGTGGAGCATGTGGCTGTAAAAGTGGGTTGTAAAAGTTGTATTTTACAAATTTCTAGAAGAATTTTTTCAGGATTTTAATTTATCGTGTCTGAAGTGTGTTTTTATCGGAAGTTTAGCGACAACTTCGCACGATATCAAAATTCTTGTTACTCGTTTACCGAAAGTTAGGTTTTCCCAAATGTACTGCACCACTGAAACAGGAGTAGCCATTGCATGCCCTCCTAGGGACTACAGCGAGTCTTTAGAACGTTGCGGAACTGTGGGAAAAGTTGTGGAAAATTGTAAACTTAGAGTCGTTGACATTGACACTCGAGTTGATGTTGATGCTGAATGTTCTGGAGAACTGCTTGTTACAAGCGACTGTTTGATGCTTGGGTAGTAAAATATAAAAAATTCTAGCTTTTACACAAAAACATTGCAGATATTTTAAAAACTTGAGTGCAACTCAAGCAGTGATGGAAGGAGGATATTTTAAAACTGGTGATATTGCCAGGTATGACGCTTCCGGCTGGTTGTATATTGAGGGAAGAATTTGCGAATTTATATATGTACAAGGTTGTAAAGTATCACCACGAAAACTTGAAGAATTAATAATGACACATCCGTTTGTAAAAGACACAGCCGTTGTTAGCAACGATAAAGAAGTGGTAGCTTGTGTGATAACTAAAGCCGACACAAAACTTGACGAAAATAGATTGATAACGTAAATTTCTTCTCCCACAAATTGCGGCAATTATGATGCTTTTTAGGTTTATTTCCGAGAGGCTTCCTGTACAGAATTGGCCTACTCGTATCGTATTTATGACAGATTTTCCAACAACTCCTCTAGGAAAAATTCGACGAGACGTATTGAAGGAAGAAGTCTTGACAGTCAAGATCGAACACAGCGAAAGCCAGTGGCATGTTTTAGGCTGACCTAAATACAATATTGACACAAAACTTGTGTTTTTATGAGTTGGTAATGACTACGGATACCTAAAGACTAGGATACGACACGATGTATTCTAAAACAAAACGTCCCCGTTCTCGATAGTTCTGTTAGTGAGGCCAGATAGCGCAGTTGTTCCTTTCTCGTTTAAGTTTTAAGAGCAATGAAATAACAAAAAGTGGCTGTATTTACATAACGGTGAACAACACGCAAATGAAAAAAAGATGGACAGATAGAGCCTTAAATTCTCAATAATAATAGATAAAGGCAATGCAAAAATTTTATTGAAAACTATATTGAAAAAAATTTCAAACATTTAGCAATTTCTCATATTTTTGAAAATACTGCGAATACGGTTAAAGGTACAAGAAAAATATAAAAAAAGAAAGTTGTAGGGCATAATATTTTCAAGAAAAAAGTCCGCGAGAAATACCTCTATCTTCAATGGTTAGGGTCCTAAAGACGTTCAAAGACGAATAGTCACGAATACGTGTCATTTTTACCGGTGGTCAAGAGACGAAAAATTAATTTAATCCTAAATGGTTGAAGATAGAGATAAGGTCTTTGTAGAAAATTTAATTAAAGTCATTTGATGACGTTGTTGGCGTTAATTTAATTTTAGTGACGGACTTTCTTCACTATTCATTTTCAAATGTGAAAATAAAAATTATTTTTATTTTTCACAACCGCCTAAAATTATTCAACATAAATGTCGCCAACCGTCGCAAAATTTTCTAGATTTTTTTTTAATTTTCGTCTTTTAATTTATAAAATGATATAAAGCGGCAAAATAGAAAAAAATAGTATAAAACACTTGTTGCAGAAGGTTCTTCAAGCATTCATTTCAAATTTGTGCTTGAATAAGATACCTTCTGCAACTTGTACTTTAATATACTACTATTTCAATACTCTGGGAGACTACCTAATTACTCCCTTTCAAGGAAGTGCGCGACTTTCCGGACACCTGTATTATGCACCCTGTATTATTAATGCATCATATTTTTTTAATAAAGCGTAATTACATTGTGTACACTGTTTTTTTTTATAAAAATTGTTGTCTACGTTATTTACTGATTTTATTAGATACTCGTACATCCGTCTACATTGGTTAAAAAAAACTAATACATAGTTGGGTATCGGTAAAAAATATTTTAATTTTGACGGCGACTGTACTTCTACTTCGATAGAAAAAATCTGATAAGTGATAATAACTGATGATGATTTGAATCATGATGATGTTGCTATATTTCATTTATAAAATACACACATACTTAAAAAAAAGTAGCAATGAACTGGTTAAAGTCTAGCTCTTACTGTTTTATTTGTGCTAGTTATCCTATTTTATTTGTAGTTCGGTTTATATTTGCAGTCAAAACATATTGTCATCATTCTAGACCTTCAGCCTCTCCGTCTTTTTACAAATCTCTATTATTGTCACGATGTGCTTTCATTATAACAGTTTTTTTCACAGCCAAATATCTCTTATCGATATTCACAATTGATACAAAAAATTTCAATCAATTTCTGACTTCATTGTTAATACTTCTTGATACTTTTGCACTTAGTTGCTTTTTCATCAATGTAAAACTGACTCAAAAAAATCAAATCATACATTTTAATGGAATCTTAAGTATAATCCAAAACAGAGTTGAACAATTTAACAAGCACATTGTTGATGAGGTATTTCATACAAAAATATGTTCTATTCTTTATCTTTGCATTCCTGTTCTGTTAATATTTGCTGTAATAATAGCAATAATATTTTGGAGGCACGGGGATTTTAATTCAGATATTATATTTCAAGCATTAACAGTTTCTCTTATTTTTGTTATAAATATGTCTTTTTTTATATCAGTTTTATTTTGTTTAGAAATATACTTACTTTTATTTGGAAAATGTTATTTACAAGTGAAACATGTTCTAATGGAAAAAAATGTAATAGGTCTGACAAAAAAAATCAAACAACTTCAAAATTTTCATCACGGTGTATTTTTAAATTTTCATTTAATATGTCATATTTTTAAAGCACATCTAATACTGTTTATGTTTTATGGATGTCTGCTTTTAATCGGAAACTTCTACCTCTTTGTTAATTTCATTCAAGAGTCGACGCCTTACACTATTGAGGAGTTGCTTAGCTTTGTTCTATGTTTCTTTGGAGGTTTTGGAAGTATAATTGTACTTTTTAAATTACAAGAGCTCAACAGCTTGGTAAGAAAATTTTATTAATTTAGTTTTAATTTGTTATACCAGGTAAATAAAAAGTATGGAACTAAACGTTTTTTGCTTAAACTATTTATTTTTTGGAAAAACTAATTGATAAATGATAAAGTACCTACTATAAAGATTTGATGTTTTATCAAGAATATTTTTTGGATTTTTTTTGAGTTCTACAAAAAATATTTTTTTTAAATGGTAACCCACTATAAATCCATTCTTCTCATGAAGGTTATGATTTGAGGATTACAACAATCTACTTTATATATATTTTTTTAATAATAAAAAATATCGCTTGGTTCCATACTTTATATTCACCATATTATGTAGTTATACTTTATTAGATATAATATATCTAACATAACACATATAACTAAATATTATATACTTTTTAACGTCATTAGTCATATATGAAACAAATAACAAACGCGAGTAAAGTTTGTAAACGGAGGTCACAGTCGAGGTTTATGATAAGTCAGATGTCTTGACTTCATATCGGCCGTGTGGCATTCAGATTTTTTTAAGATAATGATTAATAATATAATACATAGTTTCACATTTATAGAGAACCACTACCAACAGTGTTCCATTTGCCGGTTTAGTTCCACTAGAATGTTATACCTAGTGTTACGAAAAAGTTTTTTTTTTATTTTCGTAATAAATTCATTTCCAATTAAATCGCTAATTAGTTGTAATAAAAAATAAAAAAGTATTGTGGTAAAACAAATTATTTCTAATCTCTTTCTGATTACATGTCGAACACCATAAATATTGTCACTGTTTGTATAATATTTGTTCTTTACTTGGTCTAATTACACCTCGAATCACCTTCTACTCTATTATTATTTTCTCATCGCTCAACACCATAGTCTAATTTTGGATGAATCATTCAGAAAAATGTCTAAAAAAATTAGTTTGAAACAAAAAAATCCAAAATCTGTACCAAGTGACTGTATTATTTGTGCAACACGTCCAGTGTTGTATATGAATCAAGTAAACATCTACCAAGCTAGATTCTACTGTTACCACGCGACACCGCAATCAAGACCCCATTTTCAATCCTCAAAACTTCAAAAATCTGTAACCATTCTTTGCAGTATTATCCTTATTTATGGAGTAATTAATGATTTCAACCGACTTGAAGGAAGTTTTAACACTAAACAAGTGGTCATTTTTATAGAAATGAGTTACACTTTTTCAACAATAATAATCAATACTATTTTCTTGTTAAAAAATTGGATAAAACTGCGAGAATCACATGGACTAATAGTCTTAATAAACAATAAAATAAAATACGGAATTGACGTCATCTTAACCAGTCAAAAAGCAAAGCAACTTCGAAACATGCTTATGATCATGGTTGTGGGACTAACGATTGAAGAAATCATAATGTTTTGTGTTGAACTAACAATGGAAAATGTCAGTAACGAATTCTTGGTTCGAATGGTTACGATTGAAATTTTTATTCTTTCAAATGCTTCTCTTGGACTGTACTGTATACAATTTTTATTCATGTATGAGTACATCTTTGACCAATGTTTTAACGAAATTGAGAAATTTTTGAACGACTTACCTGAAAATTATTTTACGGTAATTGATGGAAATTATCAACAAAACGTAATTTCCGGATTGACTCATTTCGAACAACTTCAAAAACTCCAGCGCCTTTATATGTCCTTAAGACGCAATTTTAAACTAAACCAAAATTTCCTTCAACCCGGAATTATTATCATTCACTGTGTTAACATCTGCTTGCTGCTTATAGGTTACGTTTATTTTTCTGTAATGTTTTTCGAAGGAGAGGCAGTTTGGTTGAAATTTGATATTTATCTTATTCTCAAATCTTCAGCCCTTGTTGTTGCTTTTAGTTTTCTTTGTTATCAAGCCCAAAAAGTATCAGTAATGGTGTGTAAAACAAAATGATTAAATAAAATTAATTACATTTTTCAGAGTCAAGATATATTGTCATTTCTTTTTAAATGTCCAATCAGCAAATTAAATAAACTGGAATCAGCACAAGTGGAGATGCTTATTGCTACTTTGACTTTACAGAAACCGGAAATCAAGATTTCCGACATATTGACTGTTGGTACAGGACTACTCGCATCGGTAAAACCTTTTATAGAGATTATTTAACAAATAATCTAAATTGCGTTTTCAGATTTCAGGAACGGTACTCACCTATGTCCTTGTAGCACTACAGTTTCACGCCATTTGGTCTACTAAATAAAACTTAATTTTTTCACTGTACACCGTTATTGACCATTTATAAATTTCGAAAATTTCGAAGTTAAGAACACACAGAATTACTATAGGTAGTGATTTTTTTTACAATGTAGAATAAATTTATAATTTTACCAAAATAAATGAAATTGTAGGGCAACTAGTACATACGTAAATGAAGCAGAAATAACCTAAAAATTGATTACTATAACAATTAAAATAATTAGATTAATTTACATACAGAAACAATTAGTCCTAGTCTAATCACAAAAAATTCTGAAACACTCATGTGCATGTTTTGCTGTATTATTATTTTGATCAAAGTTTCAATCTAAAATCATTTTTGATATAAATATTTGGTTGTTAATAATTTTTTAACGTTTTACCTGTGCAGCTCCTTTGTGATCACTAATAGGATATTTTAACAAGAAAGTCAGATTTTTCTGAATCAGCTTGTCCAATTTTTCACAATCATAACAAAAATACAATAACTCCATAATCACAAATACTGATTTTATTACCATTTGATAATCATGTATATCAAAAATAATCCGTTTTCTAACCCATAGAAAGAATACATATGTCAGACAGATGCTTAGTATTACCGAGTTTACAATATAAATCACCACAACACTCGGTGAAAAAAACCTTCTATTCAAAATAAAATTTTCTCGTAACGACATATACAAACGCTGTAACGCTTTCAGCTTTTGTATACTACTTGGATTCTTTTGTCCCTCTTTCAGTACTACTTTAAGTTCTTCAAAATAATTGTTCAAAAAATTGTAGTAAATTTGAACATTTAGTGTAAAACAAATTAGGAATGCCACCATTGAAATCATTGAAATTTCTGAAGATATAACACTCAACCATCTATTAATGTTGTTCCAGTTTAAATAACACGAAAAAGAAAGATTTAGTATCTCAAAGCCTGCCAATGACAAAATCAAAAGTATCATTCTTCCTTTGATTTGGTAATAAATTTTCTGAATATCTTTTCTTCGGCCAGCAATTTTCAATAATCCATTATATTCTTTCACCTTATATTTTGTAGCAAATATGTAACAAGTGTTGCAATAGACAGCGCAGATATTTATAGATATTTGCATAAAGGTGATTAAATTTTCAGCTTCAAGGTTTTGCCTGATTTCAAATATGTCTTTTTGGGTGGCTGTTATGATTAAAATGTTGCAGAAAAAATTTAAAATCTGCAACAATTTTGATACTTCAAATTGGGGTTTGAAGTGTCTTAAGCTGTGATTGCAATTGTATTTGCAATTGAAAATGTTTATTTTACAAAAGATTAAAGCCCAACCAATTGCACAAATCAGACAATTGGAGGATATGCTACTTTTGTTGTCAACCGATCTGCTTTCCATTTTGGAATACAATGATAACCGAATGTTGATTTTTGTAATGGAATTAATTGCACAATTATTTTCGAATTTGGAGAATACACGTGCGGATGTGGGTTATCTTAAGATAAATCAAATAATTATATGATTTTTGTGTTGCACACCTGACATTTTGTTTTATCTACATTATCTTAATTTGTAGGCATTTTTTGGATACCGAAAAGTACTTTGAGTGATATTAGATTAATTTCGATAAGTTAATGTTCAAAGATTGAGTTTTATAACGTCGCATCAAGTATAAAATAAAAAAATAGAACAGAACGATTTGTACCCATCTTGAAACTATATTTTATTTTTTCAATATTTAGTTTTTACTTATTATAGGTAGGTACATAAAAGCCGAAGAAAAAATATGCTCCATTCCCTTTTTGCAATTTTTCTGGCATTTCTTGCTGGTTTAATAATGCTAAACGATATTTAATTTTAATTCACAAACATGTCGCTATTTTTAGTAAAAATAAATTTGTATAAAGTGTACTGGATATGTTCCTCTTATCACACGTTAGGTACACACATAGTCATATCCGATATGGTCTAGTGGCTAGGATACCTGGCTTTCACCCAGGAGGCTCGGGTTCGATTCCCGGTATCGGAAACTTTTTTTTCATATTTATTAGGAGTAATTTGTAAACAAATGCAAAGATTTGAATGAAAAATAATAACATATTTTATTTTTTTACTAATTACATGACTTGTTTACATAATTTAAGATCTTTTCTATGCCTCAATTTTTATTTATTTTTTCCTTAGATCTCTTTAAATAAAACAATATTAATTTATAATACTGCTACAATAAGAAACAATTGAGATAATTTGTCAGTCACATCACTATCATAAGAAACGAAAACACACTATTTATAAACTGAAAAAGATATTTTTATTCGTTATTTTCTCCTAAAATCATCTTCTTTACTTCCACTCGCTTTATCTTTCCCGTAACTGTCAATGGCAATGATTTCAAAATTTTTACCCCCGCCCTTAATCTCTGTCTTTCTGGTACTCTTTCTTCTACAAATTTCTCAATTTCTTCTGCACTAGCGTCAACATTTTCTTTAAGTACAACCAGCCCCATAGGGTGGTGTCCATCATCTTTAGGTATACCTATGACCACAGCTTGCAGGACAGCAGGATGATTAAGCAATTCATTTTCTAAAGTAGCTGGCGCGATAAACCAGCCTTGGTATTTGAAAGATTCTTTAATACGATCGACGACGTAGAAACAGTAATCTTCATCGTAATAAACTACATCCCCGGTTTTGAGCCATCCATCCTCATCGAAAGATGCAGAAGAATCCACGTTATAGTATCCATTCATGATATATTTTGATTTCACTCGAAGTTCGCCTTTTTGATTTGGACCCAAATTCTTATTAGTTTCACAGTCAACAACCTGAAGTTCTTTGATTTAAAATTTGCAAAATATAAATAAAGTTTTAAATACCTTGTATGACATGCCTCTAATTGGAAGCCCAACAGATTCAATCCTCTCTTCTTTCTGCATAAGAGATCTATGCAAAACATCATTTGCTCTAAACACTGTAAGACCACCACTGACTTCCGTTTGCCCATAGGGTCGAACGAAGTCGGCTTTTGGGAACTCTTGTTTTAATTTTAAAGCATATTCTTTCGAAATTCCTGATCCCATTATGACGATACTTAGGATGCTGTTAACGTCAAAATTTCTGTCAGGTTTTTTAGCAAGCATTTCAATAGCTTGAACTGGTGTTAATAAAACACCCACTGGCTTATATTTTTCAAAAAAATTCCAAATTTTTGCCCCATCAAACTCTGAGCAAATTAGACGGCAATACCCATCGATTATTGAAGATAAAAGCAAAGCACCAGCAGAAACCCAGTACAAGGAAGTGTAAGCGAGCATCGTTAACGGAAACGAAACTCTTATAGCTTGGCTTGCCATGTGCTGATAATCAGGATTTTCAGTATGTGTTGTGGTGAGCACCTGAGTGATAAAAGCGTAGTGGTTTATGCAGATGCCTTTTGGAAGGCCAGATGTGCCGCTACTGAAGTATATTATTGCTGTGTCGAAGAGATTTTCGATTTTGATCGGTTTGAATTGATTTTCATTGTCATGAGGACGGAGAAAGTCCGAAAATTTGGTGTAATTGTTGGTCGTTCCAAAAATAACAATTTCGGAATCCAGATCCATTTCCTTGAGAATATTCTCAATAGTTGTGGCAACTTCAGGAATTACAAATAGAATTTTTGGACGCACTTGTTTCAGCAAGTAGGACATTTCTTTTTGCGAGAACGAAGGGTCAAGAGAAGCCACTCGAGCTCCTATAAATTGCGTGGCAATGAAGGGAACGACCGAATTTAAATGATTCGTGGTGCATAAAGTCACTATGTGGTCTTTTGTTATATTTTTATCGGTCATGTGTAATGCTGTTCGAATACAACGTTGTAGTAGTTCTCTGTAGGTGTCCTTTTGACCAGTATTGGCATCAATCTGTTAATTTTTTTTTATAAAAAAATGCTGTTTTAAAAGTGAGAAAAATACCTGTGCTATTTTATCCTTATTATTTTTCATATGTGTAAACATAGTCTGACCTAAACAATCTGTTGCCTCCCGTGTCACCTCTGGGGTAGTGATAACGTTGTCTTCTGACACAGTAATATTTCCTGCAGGTATATGTCTCGTTTAATTTTATTTTAAATAACACTAAAATAACTTGCCTTGTAAAATAACCATTTTTCTTTGCTAGCTTAAAATGTGGGTAAGTAATCACAACAATTTTAACGCAAGTGTCTCAAAATTTCTTATAAATTATTGTATTTATAGGTGAAAGTAATTGTATCACCGATTATAGTACAAGTACCTACCTACCAATTCGTAAACAATGAAATAATTTTATCTGCTTACAAAAATTGACGATTTAAAAAATTCGAAGATATTACAATACTTCTAGTGGTACTTGAACTAATATTTTGTTTTAGAAATTGTGTTGGAGTGAATGATGTTAGGAATTTAAATAATAACTCATGTTCTATCTCTACTGATAAGAATTTTAGTAATTTTACTCTCCTCGAAATGATCAAATATATTATAAAATTTGGAACATTTACTTTTGAGCAGTTTCCGGTTGCTGTAGTTACAGGTCACATTTTCTGTGTTTTTCCGTTTTTTACTCTTTTAACACTAATTTTTTATTGATGAAATCAATAGAGTAATCAATTTCGAATATAAAACATTTTAGTTCTCAGGTCGCCAAGTACCTAATATGGTGTCTAAAGAAAAACGTGACTAAAATTTTTTTATTTTCTCTCCTATATTCTTGTAGAAAAGAATGTTGACGCAAGTTGTAAATGGTTGTAGGTATCCAATTACTTAAATGTAATTAAGATGCAGTACTTTTGATATTTTTATGTTTAATATTTGAAAAGAGTTTGTTGTTAAAACCAAAAGTAACAATAATAACACGTTGTAACCTACTTACGTTTGTAGTGGATAGCACCCATTATAACTCTCAACAAGTTGACGCAAAATATTGGTATCTTAAAAAAAATTTGAAAACGTTTATATACCGTATCTTTATTTCAATGCGTGAAAATTATTTTATAACTTTGTATGCATGTACGAAATTTACAGGTGCTCTTTTATCGCTGTAACACACCTGACATATCAACTGCACAAATGTACGAAGCATAAGTTCGGTTTTGTAATATTTGTTTAGATTTATTTTTTGACAACAATAAGTGAAATAAAAATGTTGCTCTACTTATTGTCTTATCCGTTTTTTAATTTTATTGATATTTAACATTATTTTTGTGTTCAGTTTTATTTATTTAGATAGGTATAAATCAGCTAAATTTTCTCGGCGCCAGATGCGCAGAAACTGCGGAAAGAACATGAAAAATTCTACTGCGCACGAGAAAATAATTATGGTATGTTTAAAGCCCGATGCGGCGAGAGGGCTTTTATTTTCCCGATAGTCTTTAATGAAAACTATTTTTAAGAAAGCATATTTTAACGTTGATTAGTTCTAATACAGATTCAATTAATTAACAAATAACTTGTACAATATGTTGTTGCTGGTAAAGTTTTTTTTTATATTTCATCGAGTATCGAATAAGTGGTGATATAAAAGTTACTAGACACTGCGTGCTGAAACGTAGTACGGAGCCAAAGTAGAATTTTTATTTTAAAATCTATTTTTTTACATTTTGAAGTATTAAAATATTATGGTTTAAGTTAGCATGAATACAAATTTTGAATCTGAATATATTGTTAAACACTGTTTTGTTTAATTTAAATTATTCTTGTTATTGGCATTTTCAAACAATATACAGTCCTTATTGTTATTATATAAAACAACTGCATGATAGACTTGATTAACTTTAACTTATATAATCTTTTAGCAATGAATTAAGAATTAAAATCATTATTTTTAGATATGTAGATAGAAGTAACTTTTAATTCAAACAACCGCCAAAATCTAGGGACATTTGTATGGCGTCTCTCGCGTCAAATGCACAAAAAATGGTGGCCGTTCTGTGGTTGAGTGACATGTGAGATTCGGTTAGCAATTTTTTTACCGAGGAAAACAAAAAATCGTATTTGTATTTGCCAAACCCTCTCAGAATTAATATATTAATTAACTAGAATTCAATTAATACATAGTGTTTTGTAAAAGACACACAAGAAGCAGCCACTCTTTAGGTCGAACTTCCCCTCATCCGATGTCCTGTTTGGCAAGTTGATCGTGCCCGTAAAGTTACACAATGTCGTATCCAGGTCGCCCCCCAATCATGCAGGGTCTTCCGATGGCATATATGTCAATGGGGGGTCCTGCGCCTCCGCTTATGCCTGCCGTTATGCCCCTTCAACATGTAAGTCTCTAGATCACTGTTTCGATGTTGTCTTTAGTGGAAGTTTTAATTTTTGACAGATGGTACCTATTCAGGTAACAAGCGCCCCACAAATCCGGGCCTTACCAAGACTGAACGCCAGTCGGGAGCAGCTGAAGCAAATGCAGGGACCTGCAGTGACGGTGTTTGTTGGTATGTTCGCAAAGTAAAGTGATTTTTTCGATCTAGGGGACACTTTTGCAGGTAATATTACGGAAAGAGCCCCTGATGCAATGATTCGTCAAATTTTGGCTGCGTGCGGACACGTCATGAGCTGGAAGAAGGTAAAAGCATTTGGTTTTTGTGAACTAGCTGGGCCTGACGCCGGCTTAAGGGCTGTTAGGTTGCTTCATGATCTCATGGTTGGGGACAAGAGGCTGGTGGCGAAGGTGGACGCTAAGACAAAGACTGTACTAGATGAATATAAAGGTACATATTTTTTGATTTGGTGGTTTTATCCTTTATTTTAATGTACTTTCTTCAATATTTAGCAGTAAAATTGTATAAGTACCTATAAATGTAAGTTTCTTGTTTTGTGCATTATTGCGTAGATTTATCGATTTTTTATTTTATGATTTTGAATAATTCTCAGAGCAACGGCGGCGAAAAAAAGAAAAAGGATCATCACCTCTTCAAGATGAACGAGACGAAGATGTCTTGGACGAAGAGACTCAAGCGTTGGACGCTGTGGCTATGGAAAGAATTAAACAAATTCTGAACGAATATGAGGATGAAATGAACAATTTTGAATTAAAGAAAGAAGGTAAACATATTTGAATGTGTACTGATGATATTTATTAAACATTTTTAATGTACAGAGGAGGTGATTGAGAAGTGTCATAAAGTATTAGAAGAGGCAGATGTTGAGGAAGAAAAACGTGATTTGATTACAAGGGAGATTGGAAAGTTTCGCGAAATCATGAAAGTAAGTATAAGTTTTTTAAACAAAAACTGGGGTCAATTTGTTTAAAAATCGGTCTGATGGAAAGTATATGACGTTCAGTTATTTCTATTGAAAATTAAACTTAGGGCGGGGGGTTTGAGTTTTTTTTTGAAAAGCATTAGAAGTAAGGTTGCGCTCATATGGTTCTTGAAACCAAACAGGCAAATGGAAGCAACGCAGTCCCACCTAGGTTCGGCCCATGGCGCCGTTGGTGAGTAACGTGTCAACAGTTATCTCCACTGTACCTTTTTAAATTCACGCACATATTTTTCTAATTATTATAACAATATTACTTTCAATAATATCATTATTTGTTATAATTAATCAAAATATGTGTGCGAACTTTAAAACATGATTTTTCTCCTGTTTTTGTTAATACATAAATAGTTACAATTGTCTTGCTTATTTTTTTATTTCACATATCTCAAATTTTCAACAAGTTATTGTAACGATTTGTGTTGACATTTTATTGTCTTTATTATTAGTCCACTTTTTGGTATATTAGTTAGTTTTTGTGCCACGGGCTGTATTTGTAAGTTATAGTCCGTGGTGTAATATGTTTCGTCGAAATTTTGGAGATTCGCAAGTTGGGGACGTATCAAGTTCAGTAAGGATTTATGTCGTCTGATATAAGAGTAAGTTAAAACAGTACATGTAGAAATGTCTTCACATTACTTTTAAGTAATCCATTCGAAAATATTTCTTATTTTTTATTTTATTGTTCCCACAGGGTGTATGGATTTAATTGATTTTTATTGTCTAAAAGTTTTAGTTTTTATATGGACGCATTAATTTTGGTTTCTTTTCACGTGTGAGATACTTCATGTTTTACATATTTGCTCATACTTTCATTGCAAAATTTGTTTTTTCTTTGTTTACATTATTATATTCTAATGTAAGAAGTTATGGCATTTTCGCATAAAAAACCTTGAAGTATGCTAAAATATCATAAGAAAGAATAATTCTTACTCCTCTTCAAGCAACGTTTTTATAATATTTTCGAATGTTTGGAAATAATGTTGATTCATAAATTAATATAAAAGCAATCAAATCCCAAGTCACTAACATGTTTAAAATTTTCTAACTCGTTACAGCATTGAATGTCAGCAATAAACAAAAACGATAAAACTGAAAGAGCTTTAATATTTAAAACCAGTAACGTATACCTGATCATCACTGGTATGAGAAATATTTTTTTCAAATAAAAACCATCAAACATAATGTCGAGGTGATTAATTGGCGTTTGTTTTTATTTTAGAAACAAGAGGAAGAGAAGGAAGTCAGCAAGCGGAAAAAAGAAGAAAAAGAGAAGAATCGAGAGAAGTCACCCTCACATTCGCCCAGTCCGCGAAGACGTGATAAAGATGACAAAAGAAGACGTCGTTCAAGATCTAAATCGAGGTCATTTGTTTTTTTGCAGTTTTTGACGATAATAATGTTAATAATCGCAGGACGCACGAACATAGCAGGGAACGCGAGAGAGAACGGGATCGAGATAGGGAAAGGGAGAGAGAACGCGAGCGAGAAAGGGAACGTGAACGCGAAAGGGAGAGGGACAGGGAAAGAGAGCGGGAATTGAGAGATCGCGAACGAGATCGGGAAGAAAAAAAGAGCACTAAAGATCTGTTGAAGGAGAAAGAGATGGAAGAAGAGGCGAAAGAAAAGAAAAAAGCTGAAAGAAGAGCCAGAGAAAAAGAAGCAGCTTATCAGGAAAGACTTCGGGCTTGGGAGACTCGAGAACGCCGAAAAGCGAAGGAGTATGAGAAAGAGCGGGAAAAGGAACGACTCAAGGAGGAAGAACGCGAACGTGAAGCAAAGAGATTGAAAGAATTTTTGGAAGATTATGACGATGAAAGGGATGATATCAAATATTACAAGGGCAGGGAATTACAAAGGAGACTAGCTGAACGGGTCAAAGAAGCAGAACTTGATACTAGAGATAGACAGAAGGAAAAAGAAGAAATTGAAGAATTGAAGAACAGGATATTCTCAGGTGATCACGAAGATCCAAACGCCGAATTTGAACGAGTGAAAAGAGAAAAGGAAGAACAATACAAACCCAGATTATTGATTGATGTTAATTTGGATCATTGGAAACAGAAAGAAAAGGAAAAAGAAAGAGAACTGGAAAGGCAAAAAGCAAGAGAACGAGATCGTTATAGAGAAGTTGAGAGGCAAAGAGATAGACAGAGAGCGAGGGAAGAAAGGGAAAAGTCTGTTTGTTTCGTGTTTAATAACCTCATTTTATTTTCTTTCTTTTGCAGATATGTATTGCAACAAGCAGCACAGGAATTGGCTGCGGTTGAAGCAGAACCCATTGACAGTGATAGTGACATGGACGATAATCACTACAGTCCAGCGCCACCAGAACCTGATGCTAATTCAAATGACGATTCAGAATCGACAAAGGTAAGCTATTATTTTTATAATTAACCGATTTACACATTTTTTACAGTGGACGCAGGTGCAAGCCGGTGAAGACGATTCGAGACACTCTTTCACCTCAAATCACGATGAAAACCCACCTCCTCCGACTGGAACTGGAATGAAAATTACTTTAGCTAAACCAATTACATTTAGTCCTTCAACACAACAACCCAAACGAAAGAAACTTGATCTTCGAGAAGTATTTAATCCGGATGAAGACGACAGTAATACACAAGTGAAAAAACGAAAGCTCGTCCCACTTGGTAATAATTATTCGTTTTGTTAATGTGTTTGCACATTGTATTTGTTTCAGATTACAACGAAGACAAAAAAGGTAAGAAGGATAAAGACAGTGAGAAGAAATCAGAAGAATCTTTGAAGTCACAAGAGGAAAAGAAAAAGACCATAAAGTCATTAATAGAGAAAATACCAACAGAGAAAGAAGCGTTATTTGCTTATCAACTTGACTGGTCAGCTATTGACAATAGTTTGATGGAAAGGAAGATTCGCCCGTGGATTAATAAAAAAATTATTGAGTACATTGGTGAACCTGAACCCACTTTGGTTGATTTTATTTGTTCCAAAGTGTTGGCAGGATCCCAACCTCAAGTCATCTTGCAAGATGTCCAGATGGTAAGTGTTTAAGTGTTTTTTTTACGTAATTGTTTCTAAATCATTACATAATTTTCAGGTATTGGATGAAGAAGCCGAAGTTTTTGTTGTTAAAATGTGGAGGTTGATAATTTATGAAGTTGAAGCAAAAAAGTTAGGTTTAGTGAAGTAGCAGTTATTTCAAATGTATATAATAAGATGGACATTAGGTTTACATTTATATAATTCATGTACATCAATTTATCGAGTATATAATTTGCTGCAGGTATTAAACATTTGTCTTTATTTGAATGCATCAGGATATGTCATGTTCGTTGAAACTGAAAAGTTTTATTTTATGTAAGCATGTCCAAGATTTTAAAAAATAAACTTAATTTTGAAGTCTTCTTTAATTACGCTTTATTCAAATAAAATCATCTCTATTTTAAAATTCTTAGTTATTCTCTTGAGAAACGTTCCTCAAATGGTAATTTCGTAATATGCATAAGTCCTTCGCCATGTTATTTCGACCGTGAGTATTAAAAACATCATGTAGATGCAATAAAATTGGGTATGTGAAAAGTTCGGGAAGAGTACGAAGCAAATCTGTCACAAGTGCCGACGGTATTGCAGCTAGCAAAGCACTTGCTGAGTTAACTTTAACCTCAACGAGACTTTTAATTAAGTAAAAAGCGAAATAAGTTTGTTGAGTTATGTAACCTTCTTGGATACCATCCTCAAAAATTGTCATCAGTTGTCTCAGAGCTGAAATTAGTTGCTCTATTAGTGTACCATCCTCACCCTCGTTAAGTCGCGCGACTTTTGCCATTGGTTCTTCAGGTTCCTAAAAAAAAAAGAAAATATAAGTATCACTATTCTCATATTCTTTACTCACTTCTGAAAACGCATCGAACGCTGTGTATACACAATAACTTGTCAAGTAAGCCAAGGCTATTAAATGCGGCTCCATTAGCGAATCTGCCTGGAGATCGTTATACAACATTTGGGGCAAAACATGAGATAATAGCTCCAAAGTGCATGCTCTGATATCAACATGGAACGCTGCCAAAGCCAAATCAACGCCTCTTTGCAACTGATCGCGATACCTCAGCTTTAACATTTCTTGTATGACTGCTGACACGAGCCATCTAGGACCGGCTGTATCCAGCAAACAGTGTAAGGTTTTAGCGGAGCTGTGATCCAGCCATCCTCTACGAATAGCCCTCGACCACGCCGCATGCAACTGTTCAATAGCGGGCTGTCTTGAAATCAAGTGGTGACTACTTTTAGTCTGGAGAGGCAACTGGACATCGCGCTGCATTTTCCGAATTATCTCGCACGTAAGTTGCCACCGCTCCCTCAAACTGTCTTCCTCGGCCGCTGGTGGCGCTAGAAGCTGTTGCACCATATTCACCGGTTTAAGGAGGTTTTCCTGAGGGGCTGTCCGCATGTAAGCACAAAGCCAAGCCGCCGCGGCCAATGGAAGAGAACACATGCGGCCACGGACGGCGTCCAAGATCCGCTTCACGTCCGAAGGCACCAAAGCACCTTGTTCCCAAGCCACCAAAACCTCATGCATAACTCCAGGTATATTAAAGAGTACATCTTGCCATTTGATGTTCGGTTTGAAGTCAGATTCGCCGGCGTTGAACTGTTGCAAAAGCATTTCAATTGTGTCAGGGTCTCCTAAACGCAGAAGTTGTTCAGGCGCTTTCGGCCTTTGACGTTCAACCATACACGACTTGACCCACTGCTCAAAAAGTGATTCTCCATCAGGGTCCAAAACTGCATTTGCTCCATAGTTTTGAACTATAGCGACCAACATTAAGAAACTTATGTCAAACAATTGAGCCCTAGCTTTATCTCCGCCTGACTTTGAACATTCGTTAAAACGAATCAGTCTTGTAACCAAGATTCGCAGCTGGCCTTGGACAGTAGCCACAGCTAGAATCAACTCAAAGCTTTTTCCAGTCAATACTTGATGTAACATTCCCAAAAGGGGATCCTGTATTTTGTGGTAATCTGTAGATAGCGTTTTAAGAATCCCTGCAAGAGTGGGTTCTGCACAAATAATAACTTTGGGAATCCCCGCCGTGGCTGGGGCTGTATCCAACTTCACAGACGCTGGTGGTTTTCTCTTCTCCAACAAATGTTTAACTTGCACTTCAGTAATCAACCTCGCTTTAACTAATTCCCCTAAAAGACATTCTAAACTCGAACAAGAGCTATTTGCGTCCATTGCGTCTAATAGGGGGCTGTGTTGCAGCATTAATTCAATTGCACTAACAATACTGTTACTGTCATTTTTGCCAGCCAATTCGAGAAGAATATGAGGTACCTTTAAAAAGGCGAAAGCCCCCCATTGGCTCTCATGCGAGGTCTGATTTACGTCATACAAAGCCAAGAGGCTACCTCTCATCAATTCAGCAAATAAGCGAGGGCCATCAAAACCTTTGAGTTTTTGGAAAAGCCTCAACTGTTCAGCTAAGGAATTAGTGGAAGCCCCGGGATTACCCACGAGTTTCACTTCCAACCAACACTGGATCAAAGCACCTGGCCATTTCTCGCTGTTAATAGGCAAGCTTAAAATGTTAACGTCGATGTTTTCCAGTTTTTTAATACATTTTGATAAATCATCAGAATCAGATAATGACGCCCTTAATTCAATACATTTGCGGTTAGTTTCAGTAAATAATTCTAGAATTCATTTCATTGTAATGTTGATATGGAGAATGGAGGACACATACCTGGATCGCTGTATCTCGCTAAACACATCATCGAAACATAGAAATCATCATTCATGAGCGTAGTGAGCAAAAACGACGCTTTTTGTGTCAAATGAGCGGTGCCTTTGCACTGCAATAGAATAGTCAAGAGCCAACAAGCTATTGACAAAACTGCTGTAGCAAGAACAGTTTCTTCAGCTTTGCCACAACACGTTACACCGGGAAGCATGCCCTCAAGAAACTCAAGTAAACTAAACACGCAGTGAACTTTACTCAGTTGGTTGTATTTACTGAGACGTTGAAGAACAGCTGCATGTGAGACTAACTGAGCACTCAACGAATGTCTCAAATAACTCAAAACTAACTGATTGGCGCCTGCACCGACTACAGCTTGTTGTAAAATGCAATCAGCTAAGTTATAAACATCGCCACTAACGCCTCTCGGCAAAACCGTTTTAATGTTAATGCCCCACTGCAAGTCAGTCCAGCGTTCACGCCAGGCTTTTAGCAAAAGAGCTTTCAGACAACTTGTCTTACTTGTAGTTTTCGTTTCCATTACCATCTCGGACAGTTGTGTTTAAAGATTTGACGTAGAAGAATAAGTTTAATAGCAAAAATCGCTTTCTGTTTATTTCAATTGACGTGCCATAACCTACAAAAAATACAAATTTTACGTTTAATTAAATTACTCTTAAAACGTAACTGGTGACGTTTTATAGAGTGTGTTTTTGTATACCTACTTAATTTAATTATTTTCTCATTTTTAGTAATAGGAAAAACACAATTATATTTTTTCAAACAACACGCAAGTGCAGTTTTTGACATTTACAATACAACGTTGTCATGTGCCAAAATTATTAATGAATTTTAAAAATTATTAATTTTTATAATGTTTTTACATAATTTGATGCATACAAAACATTGATACTATAAAATATTTTGTATTGTATTTAACACTTTGTAATAAAGCAAATCCAAGCCTATTCCCGTAGATGTGGCAATAGGGCGTACCGGAATATTTCGTTTTATTTGGTTGGTGGTAATTTTAGAACCAAAGCAACAGTGAGTGACATAAATGCAGATTTTCAAGAAAAATAGTTGGGTTTGTGTGATAATTACGAGGATAATTTCGCATTATTTCGCAATATTTTTTACAGATAGTAATGCAGTCTTATCCATGTATATGAAAGCAATTTTTGTATCGGCATGTAAGTGATGATATCGAATAACACACCTTACAAGCTCAAGGCTTCAAAAAGCTCGAAAGAATTGAACGATTACGACAACAACCCCTCTGACGAAAATTACGACAACAGTAGCGTGGACGGTGATGTAGAAAACAGCCAAAAATACCATGTATATTCTCGTGATAACCGCTACAGAGGCGTGGGGAGATCCCGCTCAAGCGAGTTTCGTTCCTCGAAAATTAACGAGAGAAGAGGGGCCTACCGTGGCCGTGGAGGCCCCCCGGCGCGCAGGGGAGACCGCGACGGTGGCGATTTCTACATTTTAAATCGAAAGTATCAAGAGTCATTGTCAAGACATTCTGAATCATCAGGTATGCGCATTTTGAAATTTGTGACTTTGTATTCTGACAATGTTTATTTTACTAGGATCATATCATGGAAAATTTTATGAACCAGAGAAGAAGAATGATATCAAGCTCAATTTACCTGAAGATACCAGAATTTCTAAGCTGTTGCGCCGGTTGAGCACTGAAGTTGACCAAGAAAATTCTCTGGCCATTTCTAAAAAACTTCTTGAGGTTCTGCTACTACCAGACAACGCGCAGTATGTACGCAAAGCGTTCCATATCCTTGGTGAGTCCATGTTTGAAATTCTGCAAGTTTCGCCAGGGCCTCTAGCTAAACAACAAGCCACACGAGCTCTAGGCAGGATGGGTTACATAATGGGACAAGAAAACGATTTTGAAAGGTATCAAAACTGGATTTTTGTTAAAATGAAAAATGCGTATGAAGAAATGCAAATACTTTTAATGAAGTCGTTTAAAGAAACTCTCGCTTTTGAAAAAAATAAACCAGTTTTGCAAGATCACGCTGAAAATCTGATGCACCATTTAGTAACTTGTATAGAAATCACTGAAAACGCTGAAGTTTTTAAAGCCATTCTTGACATTTTAATGACAATCATCGAGCTCTATCCTGATTGTTTTTACACTCAGTTCCAAGACACTGTGGATTTGTTATTCGGCTGGCATGTCGACCACACTCAACCTCTATCAAACATTGAGTTTATTTCCCGCAATTTGCAACGCATTTCGACCCATTTTAAGTACAACATTGAATTTGCCGTCACTCTTATCGAAAATTTTTTGGAAGATATCACCAACTTCAGCAGTCAGTTAAACGACTCTGAGAGTAATTCTTTGGAACACATTAACGTCCTAATTCTAGCTCTGAACACAATTTTGAAATGCTTAGGGGATAGTTTCCGGCCAACGAACAACAAACACGTCTCTGTTGAGTTGGTTTCTACTTGTTTAAACCAAGTTATAAAGACAGTGCAAGACGTCCTTGAAAATTTTGTTACGGACAATCTCATCATAGCAGCTAACGAGAGCATTGGGATTTTGCTTGGACAACTAGACAACAAAACCCAAGCTTTAAGCAACTCGATTTATAACTTGATTGATCTTGAGTTGAGTTTAGTTACCGAATTTTCGGATGCAACTTTAGTATCAATGCTGCTCCTAATTTCGAAAATCATCAAAGAATTATCAGCTAATTTGCCAATAGAACTGATAGAAAAACTAATCGGTCCCAAATCTGAAATAGTCAAATTGCGTTATTCTTATTTTAAGAGTATCCGGGATTCGGTCATTTGCGTCTACCAGGCTTTATTAAATTTAAAAAATGTCTCACTTCTGCAAGAGGCTTACAGATACGTTTTGGGCGACCTTGAGGTCGTTTACAGAGCTATTGTTCCTAATATAAAGCCCTTCATACAAAATAATCCATTTTCTGAAGACAATTTTGACTTGAACACAGACCAGAAAGAACAAACTGTGTTATTTTTATTGCGGTGCCTATCGCAATTGGCTAACGCAAGTTCAATAATAGTGATGTGGGCCTTAAAACCTAGCATTTTGGAATTGGTGGGAGTCAATCTGGAACCGTACCAAGAACGTATAGCTAAGAACAATCCAGCGTTACAATATAGCTTACTTTACTTGCTATACTCTCATTGCAAGTGCTATAATCATTTTATTTCGAGCAGTAATTTAGTAGCGAAAAAGCAAGACCAGTCGAATTTAATGGGATTATTTACTTTGCCGGATGTTTTGAACATTAACGACGTGCCGAACACTTCGCCCAATTTGGGAAATTTTGAAATAATCCTCGATATTTTGCATAAAACTTTGAGAATACAGACTCCCAACGAAGTTACTTTGCTGCTGTTGCAGTGGTTAAACGACATATTGATAAATTCGGACAGTTATTTGGCGAATTTATACGATAACGAAAAGTTTGTCGCAGTGACTGAAGTACTGGTAAAATGCGGATACCATTTTAACACTAAGATAGTTCTCTTTGTTTGCGAAAATCTCGAAAAACTACTGAATAACAAACAATTATCTTGGAACAACCAGTTTTTGATGAACGTCTGCGATTTGGTGAAACTACATCTAAATTCAAACAACGACGAAATTCGTCTTAGTTATTCCAAACTCTCATCGAATATTCCCTGGGACGTTGCTGTGGTCGAATTAAATAAATCTAACTCGGCTTATGATGCGAAGAAATCAACAAATATCAAAGACTATTCCAATTATATGGTCCGCATGGCTCAACATTTGCATCTAAATAACAGCGTAACCGGTGACATGTACCCTCTTCATTTCAAAACTTTCACGGACTATTTGCTTAAAAACGAATCTTGCGAGTCTCCGAACTGGTTAGAAGACATCTTCATCAGTAGTTGGCCTTTGCAAGCTAACTATAAGGCTATGGACTTCTTCTATGATTTGGCGATCAATTCAAGAATAATTTTACATAACTGGACAACACTTGAAAGTGCCCAATTTTGTGTAAATTCCAAGCTGCGCACACCATTAGGCAAACCTAATGAGACTTTCACAAAGATCGAAGGTGCTTTGAATCATTTAGGAAACGACTTAATTAATGTTAAGAAGAATAAAGAGAATGAAAGTGGCCCTAATGACATTACTCGGGTTAGGCTATTGCTCCAGTTTATAGAACATTTGGAAAAAGTTATATACAGTGCGTCCGAAGGTTGCGCTATAGCAATGCAGCAACCCCCGAAGCAAGTCAGATCTTTCTTTATCACCAATACGAACACCTGTAGCGAGTGGTTAAGTCGGATAAGAATGGTGGTTATACATATTGCCATGCATGCATCAGATCCTTGTACTGCAGTCAGACATGGGCAAGCTCTACTTGGGGATATGGTGGCAACAGGAAGAACGACCGGTTCAGAATTTGAAAGAGTTGTAATTTTTATTACGTTGGCATTCCTGGAAATGAGAGAAACTGAAGCGATTTTGGGTCTATATATTTGGTGTAAAAGCGTAGCCGGCCGGAAATTTGTTTGGGTGAAGTATGCAGCAGAGCAGGCGGCGAAGAGATACGAACTTGCTATTGAAGGGTACAAAAAAATTCTCCGACAAAGTCATACTAACGAAAGTGATGCGCAAGGCGACAATGTCAAATTGGAATCAGACTCACGCCATTTTATTCATGATCAGATTGTCATTTGTTATAAGGAGTTGGGTAATTGGATCGATTTGATGAATTGGAATATGGAGGAGAACATGGGGGAAGACATGGATAACGGTCGAAGATATTGGTTTAGTACCACGGATTGGACTTGTGTTAATAATTTGTTTAACGTGGAAGTGGGTCGACAATCTTTTACCGATCTTTCGTCGTGGAATTACAAAGACGAGACAACGTCGTGGAGTCAGTATGAGGAGATCACGACTGTTGAGACAAATCTGTACGGAATTGCGTTTAGTATAGCTTCGGATAGTGGGGATTTGAATAAGAAAGTCGATCAGAATTTGAGTAAAATTCAAAACTCGATTAGATATCACTTAAACTTGGCACCCTCTGATTGTCTTCAAGAATTTCAAGTGATGCAATACGCCTGTCAAGGGATTAAAAACATTCTCAACGGTACTTCAACCAACACCGTGTTTCTTGTATCTGAGAATTTTGAAAATGAAATATCTAAAATCGACTCGTCGGTTTTACGTAAAGTACTTTGGTGGTCGGAGTATTTTGCTGACGTCCAAAATCTAGGATCGACGACTTTCTGTACTAATTTACGCTTGGATGTTATAAAAAGAGCCAGGAAAGAACGTAATTTCAAGTTGGCGTTTGCTCATGTTAGCAAATTTCTTAAAGATACAAATTTGGTGATCGATGATAACGGTTTTGACACTATTGCGACTCTATTCTTGCAGAAAATTGGCGAAGTATCAGTTTGGAGTGTTGATACGGCTCGTGTAATAATGGAGATTATAAAACTGTCGTACTGTACTGATCAGAATCGACAACACAATTTTAATTTGTGCGCCGCTGCTTCTACTGCCATTTCGAAACATGCAGAGCTCTATGGAGGAACAGAATTGAAGAAAATTAGTAGCAAAATTTTGTTAAAATTAGCGAATTGGTTGCAAGTAAACGAAGAAATTTGTTTAACGGAAATAAATAGTCCGTTGGGTAAATTGTTAATGGTGTTGCCGGAGATCGGGATGATGGATAGTAGTGTTTCAAATGTGATTCCAATGAGTGAAATGGCAATTGGGAAATTATTGCAATTTAGTGTACATCAGTGCGTCGGATTAGCCAAAAGCTGGAATGCTTTTGGTACCTGGTGTTATCGTTGGGGCCGCAAAATTATAGATCATAGTTCTGATGTCCAGAATAATCTCACTGAAGAGGATCATTTGATTATTAAAAATTTGTTGCCACCAGCTACTTCGCAAGACGATTTGAATAAAATTATCACGATTTTGTCTCAGACTAGATCGAATCTTGATGAGGAAGATATAGAATCGCACGATTTGAACACTTCAGAGATGATTCAAAATCAGTTAAAATATGTGCCTGTTTTACAAAACGCCTCTGATGCTGATTTACAAAGCTTAGTTCAGATTTGGAGAAACACACAAAAGAGGATTTACACGTACTATGCACTCAGTGCTGAGGCTTATTTCAAGTATTTACACCTAACTACAAATTCGGACAACATTACGAAAAACACCGAGTGTAACATTATAACGATTACTCTACGTTTGTTAAGGTTAATTGTTAAATATGCTCTAGAATTACAAAATATACTCGAGGAAGGTTTACAAACGACCCCAACTCAGCCTTGGAAAGTTATTATTCCTCAATTATTTTCTCGTTTGAATCATCCAGAAAGTTATGTAAGACATAGGGTTTCCGATTTGTTATGTCGCATCGCTGAGGATGCTCCTCACTTGATTACGTTCCCAGCAGTTGTTGGTGCTTTAGAAGGGGGTCTAAAGTTTGATTTTTCCGAAATTTCGCTACCCAAGGATTGTCTTTCGCAAAACAACGAATGCAACGATGAAGAATTAAACGAAGAAGAAGATAACTACGAAAGTGACAGTGAAGATTCTACAAATGCGCTACAATCGTGTTTTAGGACCATGGTGGATACTCTTAGTAAGCAAGATCCAGAAACTATTGCTCAAGTGCAAACTCTTGTCAAAGAGTTGCGAAGAATCACTTTACTTTGGGACGAGTTATGGTTGGGTACTTTAGCTCAACATCAAACTGAAATTACGAAACGTCAGCAACAATTGGAATATGAAATCGAGAAAGTCAACGAAAATCCTCATTTAAATAAAGAAGAAAAGTTATCGCTTATTGCAGAAAAACACAGGATTATAATCAAGCCAATTGTATTTGTTTTGGAGCAGTTGCAAGAAGTGACCACTGCTGAAGCAGAAACTCCACATGAAAAAGAATTCCAGGAAAAGTACCTGGATGAAATTAAAGATGTAATCAATAAGTTGAAGAATCCTGAAAATCCAGAAAAACCACAAGAATCTTTACAACCACTAAAGAGTCTGCAGAAGCAATTTCAACAAAAGTTTCACCGACGAGCTTCGTACACTCTCAAAATGCAGTCAATCAGTCCTGTTTTGGCCTCTATCAAGAACACTGTAATTGCGATGCCTGGGTTGGTGACTTCTGCGAAAACTCGAGTTACTATTTCGCACGTTTCTAATATTGTTTCAATTCTCCCCACAAAGACTAAACCAAAAAAATTAATCTTTTACGGATCTGACGGCCAGACTTACACTTATTTATTCAAAGGTTTGGAAGATTTACATCTAGATGAAAGAATAATGCAATTCTTGAGTATTGCGAACACCATGATGGCCCACAATGCTGACCTAACTGGTCAAAATTTATATCGCGCCCGACACTACTCCGTTATTCCTTTGGGGCCACGTTCAGGGTTGATTTCTTGGGTAGATGGAACTACCCCTGTTTTCGCCTTGTATAAAAGATGGCAACAGCGCGAAATGGCTAAACCCTTTATCAAAAACAACGTAAATACAACCGCGAGTGTGTTAAGACCTTCTGAACTTTTTTATAATAAGTTAAACCCCTTACTAAAAGAACACGGAATTAAGAATATAGATAATCGAAAGGAGTGGCCTTTGAGTGTTTTGAAGCAAGTTTTAACTGAACTGATGGCAGAGACTCCTAGCGACCTACTTGCTAAGGAATTGTGGTGTAATGCAATTGATGCCAATGCTTGGTGGCAAGTGGTGAAGAGATACTCTTATTCTGTTGCTGTTATGAGTATCATTGGGTATATAATTGGGCTCGGGGATCGGCATTTAGATAACGTTTTGGTGGATTTGACAAGCGGAGAAGTGGTCCACATCGACTACAACGTCTGTTTTGAAAAAGGCAAGACTTTGCGAGTGCCTGAGAAAGTCCCCTTCAGACTCACGCCGAACATTCGTGGAGCGCTGGGAATCACAGGAGTTGAGGTAAGCGAAAAATCACTTACGAAAAGTGTTGATTTTATTGATTACATTAAAACTAAGAATATATCACAATATTTCTTTCGGAGAATTTAAATTAAAGTCAACTCCAAGTGGGAGTGTTCACTGTTGTCATTTCGGTTGACACACTACACTCGTGTTCGTCATAGTCTTTGGGAGTGGGTGATTCAATCTCAATTTCGGCTTGAGCTACAACGTTGTCATGACCTCCAATTGAGCTTTTCTTGCTGCTAGGAACGTGATTCGTGATATAGTTTGTCTTTTTGGTCGAATTGTTCGGGGAGTGGCAAGTCAGCAAGCACCAAAAGGCCTCGCGGAAGTTGGAATTCTTCCAAGCGTATATCACAGGGTTCATTCCTGAATTGCAAACGGCCAGCGTGAACGCGATTTCGTACAAAAGGCTGAATTGGCTGCTGGTGTCGCTTATTCTGAAATAAGTGGTCACGATGAAGTAAGGCATCCAGCAGATGGAGAAACAGCCTAGTGTAAGCATCACCACCTGAAAAGAAAATAAACATCAGGCAACGAACTTTCTCATTTGCTTTGTTTAAAGCGGCGCTTCATTTCCGCAAATCGAAATAGTGTAATTATGTTATATAGCTGTAGATATTGTATTTATTTTGTTTTTCTCGATGTGTGTTAACAGTATGTGGTGTGTCAATCAATTTACGTTTAAATTCTTCAGCGCCTAGTATTGACACTGAAAATAATGTTGCGTTGGTAATTGAGTGTCTATCGGTTTTCTTGTTATGAGGCTGTGTGTTTATTTATATCTTTACAACATGTCATCGTGCCAATTGTGTACGGTGGGTGTATGGGAATAGCAAGGTGTGAATGAGGTTTTATTGTGAGCATGTACTAAGCATGTCCTGATAATTCGGTGATAAGAGTTATTGAAAATGGGTATTATTTATTGATAATTGTTTATCGTGTTCCAAACAATTTCAGAATTGTACCGATTGTTCACATCAAGTACTCAGAATTATTAATTTTTGAAGTTTATTATAGTGCGTGATCAAAAATATAATGCGTTTAATCAAACTTACTTATTATGACATAAAAGGTGTGGAAATTGCATGCAATTACTTTGATTACAAGCAAAACGTGGCTTTTTTTTTGAGTGTTTGATTTTAATTCAATGATAATATGTACTTATATACATAATTTAGGAAAATAAATGTGAAACTTACAATTTTGAAACTACCTGAAAGAGTGCCAATAAAAATAAACCAAAAGATATTTTGTTGAATCACTTATCGTCACTTATAACCACATTTTAATTATACATTTTATTTTTATTTTCTACATTTTTTTATTGGTTGTGGTCTACATCTTGTGGACCATGGACGTCAGGTGTCACTAAAAAATTCAATTGTCAAAATTAATATAATTAATTTTTTTTGTAAAGAAGACTTATTTATTAGGGCTCCCATAATCGTAAAAAACTATTCATCAACAAAAGTGTACCTAATTGATAGATCAAAATTGTTAACGTCTAACAATCAACATCGGATAATATTATCCGAATAAATTCAGAAATGACGTTAAGGTGAATACCTATTATGTATTTATAATTTAAAAACTGTTAACGGATTTTTTGAATAGGTGATTAATAATCTCGTCAAACATTCGCTAGCTACGTTAAAATAATGATGATTTTCTTCTTAAAGCTTAATAAATTTCATTTGTTCATTACGGGAATTAATTTAGAGTTTATGTCCCCTGTAAATATTAATTCGCTCGTCAGTCGTCACCATATGAAGACATTGAAATAGCACAATTAAAATTTAAGAAATGATTACAAATTAAACTAAATATATTCTTTTTTCATAACAAGCAAATTTTTACGACATTGTAGTAAGAATTTTTTGGTGATGTAGAATATTGGTTTATATTGTTTATTTTAGGATATTAATAGTTATTTTTTCTACGAGTTTGAGTGTAAATCGGACGCATTATTTCACGAGGTGGAATAAAGCGTCCCAATTACACTCAAATACAACAATACAACATTTTATTCTTCGAATTAGAACTCAACAAAGCTTAGACTTGCGTTAAATCTGTTAAAAATAATTTGACATTTCGTATTGAGAAATGCTAAACAGTTGTCAAAACTTCCTTACACCAGAGAAAAACCGTAAATTTTGACAGTGTCGAAGAATAATAATGTATTAGTATACCTAAGGTTAATGAAAAATTATTGCCGTTTTTTAAAGATTCAAACTCGGATTTATATTTTTTTCCATTGAATATTCTATTTTAATTTGACAGCTAAATTATATGCACTTGAAACAATTATCATAACTATTTACTATGTCATGGTAAACGTAATTTTTTTGATTGTATGCTACATTTTAGTCTTTGCCAATCCATTAGCAATTGTAATTACTTTTTAATTACTATTATTACATCAAAAATTGTTCACTTAATTGTCCATAACTGAATAGGAAAAAAACCTTCATTTTATTCTATGGAAATAATATTAAAACGAGTCTCTCCGCTCTAATTATTTATTTTGCATTTTATTAAATGTCTTTAAAAGAATTTCGCATTCTTAGTCACAATGGGTTTTATTAATGCCAGATTTCGTTTAAATATTTACATACAAATTTAGTTTGCTCGACTATTTTATTTGAAGATTTCTATTTTAATTTGAATCAATTTAAATAAGTAAAACGTTCTAAAAATAATTCTGTTTTCAGTTATGGTTGCTACTTTGTTTCTACTTTGAAACAGTTGTGACTGAATTCTTTTTATGATCACGTTTTTTTGTAAAATTTTGTAGCTTTAATAATCTTTCGTCTCACATAACATACACAACCTCTGTTACGTAAAAGAACAACCTTCAACTTTTTGAAGGCCAATATCACCATTAAAAATATACCTATCTTGATTTTTGCTTAATTATTACTATGAAAGTTAAGTAGAAAAACGACGAACAACTAAACCTCTGATAAGCAAACGCAAACCACAAGCATTCTAAGAAATTCTCACGTTCAATTACAATTTTATGGAGTGTAAACAATTTGTTCAGTGTCCGTTTAGTGTCATTACCTGTATTGATTTAGTATCGTTGATGTTGTGACATTTATGCAAATTTGTCGTACTTCTAATCCTTTTTGCATGTTTCGAAGCTTCTCTCCAAATTTTAATATAAACAAGTAGCATCACACCCCAAATCAAAGCAAACATCGGCGTAAGGACGAAATTGAAGTACACATGCGGAATTATTTTAACATCACAAATTTCATCATCGGTCCACGTATTCCAGTAAATCGGAACGGCGGAAAAAGTCAGCGACAATATCCATACGAGAGAAATAAGAAAAGTTGCATTTTGACGTGTCATATACTGGTTGTACTTCAAGGGATGGACGATGGCGGTGTATCTATCAGTAGCGACGAAGAGAAGATTTAATATCGAACTTTCACAAGCGAAAGATATGAGGACAAAACGGGCCAAACAAGTACTTTTATTGTGAATAATCGAGTCCGTCAAGTAGAAACACATATGGTAAGGGATGGACAATCCCACCAATAAGTCGCTCACTCCCAGACTGAAGATGAATTGATTGGACACCATAGATGACAATTGTCGGCTAGCTGCTATAGCGAAAAGTGTCAAAGTATTGCCAGCAATAGCAGCAACAATGATTATACAGTACACTGTTATCCATAAACCACCACCTACATATTCGGACACTGTGGCTGAATTTTCGGTTGTTGTTTCCATCATTGATTAATCTTTTGGCAACATTTCAATTGATTTAATTGCATCCCGTGGCCACTCAACATAAATCTCACGATTTACATTTTCGATAAGTTGAAAGACGGTATTTTAAACCGACGAAAAACCGAACAAGAATTAACACCTAACGCTCAAGCTGGCGCGAAACGGACTGATCATTGAATAGTGGAGTTGCCGGTATCAACAAACATGACTGGAACACCGACACTAATTCGCGGTTTCTTAAATGTATAAAATTTGCTCTAATTTTAAGAAATGGAAATTAGTTATTGCTTCCAGCAATTTGTGTTATCTCCCCGGATTAAGTATGTAATTCCGTTAGTGATCAGAGGGGTATTAGGAAGAATCAAATTAAATTATTGATAAATGTGTAACAGAGAGTACATCAACTAATAATTGAGCGATATTTTTATGTTGGGACAAATTATTTTTGATAATGATTATGGAGGATGATGAGCGAAATTTGTTGAACAGTGGATAAATAAAAAATTAAACAATTTTTGGATCGATAGTTATTAAGTAACTGTAATTAGAGTTGTTGTGCCATTGATTTAATAAAGCATCACTGTTACGAGTATTTCACACAAGTGGGTTTACCATTTAGCCAAATATTTTTCCTTTCAGAATAATTACATTCAGCTAGCACGAAAGTAAAAACCTTCACCTTTGAGATTGTTTTGTAACAAATCAAAATTATAGTATGATGTTCACCGGTTCAATGTTTCATTTAATTACTTTAAAATTTTCCTCAAAAGAAAGATTATCTTGTTCTTGTTCTGCTTTAAAGCTTCCCGAAATACAGTATATTATAAATAGTACAAACCAACAAGACCATCAAGTTACATTTTCCGAAACATTTTACAAGAAATTCATTCAGCAATAGGGGAATGACGTTAAACCGGTAGTTTTGTTTACACATCCATTAAAGCTTTAGAAGCATTATTACAAAACATAATTCTATTTATAAAATTTAATCAAACATGTCTTCTTGGTGAATATATGACAAAATTCATAACGACCATGACATTATCTTCCGTTAATTCTGGCGTACCTCTTTTACATAATCAATAATTGCTTTGTGTCAAAGAATCATTAACGCCATTATTAAGCTCACATTGATAAGGCATGATGATCTATCACAACATTAACACAACAATTTGCGGATTGGTGTAGGCATAAATCAGTCGGTCAAATGGGATTTATTTTCACGTAAAAAGTGACAACTATATCCATCTTTAAAAAAAAAAACAAAGTAATGTCTGTAGCATCGCAAAATTCATTATTTAAGCATTTAATTATTTGCAATGCGTTATTTTCTTTCGGTATGTCAAAAATTATTAGTAATAATCTCGGTCTAATTACAGGGCGCTTTTTTTAAGAGTAAATTTTTGTAGTCATGAAAGCAATAATTTAATACAGTGCCTTCATAAATGATCAAGAGCCACGTGACGCTTGGAAACAAGACTTTTGAAGATAGATTGCTTAGTTATTCAGCAAAGTGCGAAAATTTCACTTCACAGTTTTTTATGTAGATCTTTATGCATTTGTTTTGCATTGATTTGTTATGTTTTTTTTTATCATCTGAAATTTGTTACTGTATCCTTCTTTAAGGGCTCTTATGACATATTATGCAAAATTACATACAATTTAATACGAATAGAAGAGATACAGTGTTTAATTCATGCGAATGGGCATTGTTCAGTAGGATAAAGTTTTTTATTCATAAATAATAATTATACTATTAAAAGCTTAAAAAGAATTGATAAAAACAAATATAGGTATGTGCTTTTTTAAATTTTTTTGGTGATTGTTTTTTCAATTCTTACCTGGAAAGATTTTGAATCGTTGATGTCTTTTGGCATTCTCGCAACTCTACGAATTCGCTTGGTGTGGCGTTGCGCTTCTTTCCAAATTTTTACATACACCAACAACATCGTAATCCAGATGACTCCAAACAGAGGTGTCAATACGTAAATAAAGTATGTTTTGGGGAGAAACCTGAGAACGTCGCAAGAACACCTTTCCTCCCAGTTGTTCCAATAAATCGGGACTGTGGAAATTGCACCACAGAAAATCCATTCGCCTAAAATAAGGCTCCAAACCACCTTATTGGTCATGTATTTGTTGTAATGAAGAGGGTAAAGTATGGCTATGTACCGATCTGTGGCTATTGTCAGTAATTTACAAATGGAATGAGAGCACGCAAATGTCGGTACAATAAACATTATAACACAGGGGAGTTTGCCGTCTAAGTCTTTCTTATAGATGAAGAAACACACGTGGTATGGTATGTAGAGTCCTACCAAGAGATCGGTTATGGCCAAACTGTAGATGAACTTGTTTGCGGTCACTGAGGATAGTCTTCGATTGAGCGCGATTGCAAAAATCGTTAATAAGTTACCCGAAACAATCACACAGAAAATTATCGAGTACACTGTTATCCATAGTGCACTTCCGGGATAAACGAAAGCTTCGGAAGTGTTGGTCGAAACCATTTTTTTACGACTTTACACTCCTCGATCGGCACTAATAGAATCTGGACGTTTCCATCCTTTTATTAAATGGAAAGAGTGCGTCATCGTTTATTCTCCTTTCAATTTTCCATTGATCGGTTTACGTTTTTTGATTTTAACGCTTATATTAATTTGTATCAATGGGAATTGATAAAAACACATGTACGCTAGTACGGTATTGGAAAGCACACTAATCGCCGTTTTTCTACTACACATTACTGGAGGTATCAAATTGCAATTTAGTGAAAACAATCACGTCATCGATTATTTGTTTTGCTATCAATCGGTTGTGTGTTATAATTTTTAGCTGGAGGGCTTGTTTTGATGTGTTTTGCTCTTTTTTGATGTATGACTGTTCGAATATTGTTTTTATGTCATACTCAAATTGCGAGAGGAAGCGCCAAAGTGAAGCTATTAGAAAGGAGATGATATAAATGGATACCAAAATGGAATTGCCATTAGCACCTTTTATGACCGGAAATACAGAAATAAAATTGTTTGTTGTAGAATGTACTCTACAACGTAAGCATATTCAATTTATAGGATGATTGAAGGATCGGCATTGATAATGTTGAAACAGTTTTTGTTTGTCCAGTTGGTCTTTCACGAGAATCGATTTTTTTTTACTTATCTGCAGAAGAGGATCCTTTGGGTTTCAGTGGTTATTTATCACATTTGACCCTTGAACGGTGTTATTATAATATAATTTTGGTTTTTTATTTATGAATGAAATTAGATTTCGGAATTTTTTTTATTGTTTTATCTTATGTGTTTATTCAATGGAACAAATGAAAAATTTACCATTGGCAAAAATGAAGGTGAAATATAATTACTGACTTCCCAACATTAAAAAATGTTTACCTAATTATTTGAACATAAAGATTTTATAATTACAACTTTTGTTTATCACAAATTTAAATTTGATAAAAGAAAAGAATGTAATAGGTGACATGAATTATTTTTTTTTATTTTCATGCTACAATATTCATATTTGAGAATATTATAATACATATTAAAAGTCAATTTGAAATAAAATTTTATGAACATACATTTCTATTTTTTTATTGTTTGCTTTTGAAGTACACCAATTTTGGTCTTAACATGAAATCGTTACAGATACAAAATAACACTGCTTTGCATTTGCTTTCCATTATTCAGTCTTTCAGCAATGGCATTTTTTTATAATGCTATCGAAATATTTTCGCTTCCTTGAATACACCAAAAGAAATATTTGTGTTATTTCATCCAAGTGTAATTAACCTCGTTAGTAGTAGAATAGTACGTTCTGCTTGTTTATTATCTAAAAGTATTGTTACAAAACGTGCTCTTCAAATTGATTAACCATCCTCATTCATATAAACTACCTGTTTTCGATTAAACTTTGCCATTTTCTCATTCAAAATAAGTAACCGCGAGATATTTACTTTTATTTTTATGGTGGTAATAAAATGTAATTGTGACTTCATCGCCTCCAGAACATAAATTCGATCGAAAATAAAGAAATATTGCTCCAGATTATATTGCAGGTCAATTAAATGCATATTAAACGCCGGGATAACATCGAACGTGATAAATTTGTTTTTAAAAGGAATAAAAAGCTCGCCATAAATTAATGCTGTTTTTTTAATTATGAGCGAGGGATTACTGTGTCAGTGCAAATCTACCACAGGTTTCGGTAGATAACATTGTTATCAACACTCGAAATAATAAGTGTAATTTATTGAATATTACAAAATACATAAATCCAAATACAGAAGAAAATCATGTTTTCAGGGAATTTTCCGCACGGCCTGTGAAAACGTACTGAAAACCATGCGAAAAGGACGTGAGACTTTACTCACACTACTGGAAGCTTTCGTTTACGACCCTTTGATCGACTGGACCGTGGGTGGCGAGGTCCTGGCAGGGACAAGCTTTGGAGGAATCTCCTCGAGCGTCAATTCGAGGCAAGGCAAAAAGGACTTGGAGAAAGAAGTGACTCTCTCCATGTTTAATGTGCGTTGTACCGAAATGAGAGTCGAATGGGACGAAAATAAGTAATTACCGAAAATTTGACTCACAGAAAGATTACAACTTTTGTTTTAGGGAAAATATTTTAAAAGAAATTCCAACATTGCTTGAGAATTTCGGGTCGTGGATTGATGTTCAGAAGAAAATCAGCGAAACAGAAGACTATTTACAAGATTTGCACCAACAGATGGCGTTGGTGAAAGAGGCAGAAGCGCACGGTGCGAATAAACACAGCTTGTATAATTTGCCATCACGTTACGAAATTTATTGCAAGACGCAGGAGGCCATGAAAACTGCAAAGAAAGATATCGATAAGATAATGGACGAGGCTGAAAATCACATTACCGGTTATTTAGAAGCCTTGAAACTCTTAGAGAGTCCTCAATTTGCGCATTGGATATCGGATTTGAAAGCATACGATAATGATATGAATATATTCGATTTAGTCAAAGAGTTTTTGCACAATGCCGGCAAAAATGACGTTATAACGCAGTGTGAACAGTCGGAAAGCGACGTCGAGCAGTTATCAAAAATGCAAAATTTGTCAATAAAACGATGTTTGCAGCTCTTGCAGGAGTATCATGCTATTTTGTCCCAATGTCCGAAGTCGTATATCGAAAATCATCGGATGTATCTCTACCTGAGTTGGTCAAAGTTCATGCTGGATACTAAAACAGTTGAAAGTTGTGACGCTGTTTATGAGAAATTTCGAATGTTTCTCGATTTCGGTAATGCTAAGCACACTTTAAAGTTTTCTTACAGTTTGGAAACTTTCTACAAGGAAACTATAGCTCAAGTCAACAAACTTTACGATGATTTGACTAAAATTCGAGCTCAAGAATCGAGTGTTGCACTCGAAAAATTATACGCTAATGCTAGATTAGGTGTTTCCACTTTTTTGAATTGCGAAAAAGGAGCTACAAGTGCATTTGAATTCGTTATAGCTAACGAATTAGTACTGCTTAACAAAAATTTCTTAACTTTAGAAACTGCAGCCAGTCGAAGTGGAGATTTGTTAATTAAATTGACATCAAGAGATGGCGATTGGTTTTTGGATGAACTGGTTTTAAACAGTACTAGAGTGGTAGAAATGATTAATAATCTTCCAGTGAAACAAGAGGGCGAAGATAGCCGATTTATGAAGGTGTTAAATGGTATCAGAAATGCGAATAATGTTTATAAAGGGTTACATGAGTTACATTTCAATTTCCACACAATTATTTTGCCTGAAAGCATGAAAAAGATTCAAAGTGAAGAACCAACTGTCGTACAAATGGTTGCAGATCTCGGTAATTTGATAGTCGAGTTGGGAACCACAATTCCAGATATGATTGCCCAATTGGAGAAGATCTTGTCGTGTTTATTTATGCAGATGGATATTAATGTAAGTTTAGTAAACGTAAGATTCAAAAATTATATGTGTAACTCTGTAATTTTGTTGCAGCCTTCCTACGAAATAGTTTTGGGTCGTGTGGCAGCAATAAGGAGCAGATTCCAGCTTTTGGTTCAGAGTCAATCCGATATTCTCAGTGCTGGCAAAATGTTACTGATGGGTTTTAACGGTCTTTTCGAAAAATTGAGCCAAGAAATGCATAATTTGGTCAGTACTTTAGGAAGTCTGGATATACCCTCTTCGTGGAAAAAGTTGGATCAGGTAAAAGAAGCGAAAAGTATTGGAGCACATATTTTCCACCCCAAAGTTCATGAAATCCTGGAGGATATCTTTCTGCTGAAACGGCTACAAACCATGTCCGAATTTTTCGATTTGATACTCGAAATGTGCCAATCTTTCAAAGTCAATGCAAAGCATGTGATTTTCAATGACGATCAGTTGGTAAAACCTGTGAGACAATTTATTGCCGACTTTATATCGCGCCAACTATTGGGGGTAACAACTGAAGCAGTGGCGTATTGTGTTTGTTTCTTGTTGCAAAATTTGAGTCTTGATGTCTCACACGAAATCGAACAAAAAGACATCGGTGCTGAAACGAAAGTTCCATTGGATGAATTGTGCCATAAAGCGTGGAATTATTTATTGAAGCAAGGAGTTTTTAGTCAGAATTTAGTGTCGCAGGCTTCTGGATTTTCGGCCAATTTGAAGAGTGCTTGGGAGAAGATTCAAGAGCCGAAAAAGATCGAATTAAAATTGACTGTATTACAGTCGAGTGCGATGCGTATACAAAACCAGCTCACAGTTTATAATTTCATGTATGAAGAGATTTTGTCACAGTTACACGTCTTTACAGGTGTCAGAAATAAGTTCATCATGGATTTGAAAAGTGAAATGACGAATTTGAAAACCGTCCATTCTAAATTAATTGAGGCTAGAGAGAAACAACAGTGTCTGATTGAAAACGCATATCAGAGACTGAATTGGGCCAAGGGGGCGAATCCAAATGTTGTTGAAATTTCAGCAGCTTTTGAAAGTGCTGTTTCGACAAGAGATGCACATCTAAATTTGGAACAAAAAATCGCAAATGAAATTTTAAATGCGTGCAAAGAAATACTACAACATGAGTTGTTGAGGACTCACTGTAACGAGTCGAAGACTTATGATAAGTTGTTTTTGAGCAGTTTTGAGAAGTGGAGGATCGCTTGTCAGTATACGAATTCGAGGAATGATGTTCTGACTCCAACTGAAGAAAATATAATGAATTTACTGACGGCCGAATTATTGCACAATCCGAAATGGTTGCAAGCCATTTCTGAAATAATTTCTGATTTGATTACGATGTCTCAAAGGAAATTGACTGAAGAAAAAGCTAATTTGATGTGTATTTCTGAGGATTTGACATCTGCCATTGAAAAGTTCAAAGAAATTTACAACATTCACTGCAGGTTGATGTCGGATGTTAAGTCACTAATCAAATCGATGACAAAAATTGAAGACTATGCGATACAGACCCAACAGTTTATCACCGATTACCGGGATTATATTGACAGATTTTCGTCTTTATTTTCAAAATTCAAGAAAGAAATGTCCATGGACGACGTCAAGTCATGCGTCGAGCATTTGCATTTTCTCGCAAAGAACACGAACCAAATTTATGGCGATTTGCTAAGTTTAGAGGCGAAGAGGAATCGTCTCCAGCTGACGCGTCAGGACTGCATTGCCATCAGTCCGATCAAAGTACAGAAGCAGGAGTCGAAAGGTCAGCAAAGGAACGCGTATGCGGTCAACGTTTGGCGCAGAGTTAAGATGAAGTTGGAAGGTCGAGATCCAGATCCTGGCAGAAAATATACTTCTCAGGAACAGGTTCGTATCGTGTTTTGTATTTTGGAGGTGATGCTGATGTTGTTTTGTTTAGGTCGATTACGTGATCCGAGAGGCGACCAACTTGGATAACTTGGCCCTTTTGTACGAGGGCTGGACACCGTGGGTTTGAAATGTATCGAGCGCGGCAGTAAAGCCCTGCCTGGATCTCTCTTCAGTACTAGTAATGCGCCAGTGCGCACTGGTCGCCGTGGGTGAAGCAGCAGCGCCATCTCTAACTATACTTGCCCATCAGGCCAAGTTGCTTAGTTTTATTGTTCTTGCAAGAATTTGATTTAGGGATCGAAGGATTATTGAAAAAATAAAAAATAAAATTGTTCTTGCACTATCGGTAAAACTCGGCCACTTGAACATAGTAAAGTATCTCAAAGTTAATGCTGCTTTTCATTTTAATTATCAACGGTAATGTCAGAGTTGACAATTGCTGCCAAAATGGCAGCTTCTATGTTCTCAAAATGGAGTCTTGATGTATTTGAAATGTGCCGACTAATTGGCGTCTAAATTCAATGTGCCCCGACACTCTGTGGTACTCTAATCTGGATTTACATATAGATAACTCATCTGGTGATTGGATGTGTGTAAATTCAGCTGTTTGTTGCATTCAAATGTGACTTATTAACTCAATGTTTACTATAACTTTTATTCGATTAGAACTCTTTCAAATCATGCTAATAGCTCTTTATTCTTATAATCTTCAACACACTGGTCTGACAAGATATAAATTGATTTTTAGGTATAGTACATTCTTATTATTATTTACGTAGGGTGTTATTATTCTTTGATAAGTTTTGGTTTTATTTAGAAATCGTAATAAATGTTCCATGGAAACAACACGTACACGTTAAGTTACACAATAAGATCTTTGTCAGTGTATGTATAATGTTTATTACTTTTTCTGATTTCTTTTAATAATAATATAAAAATACACTTATTGAACGTTCAGTGCTTTTCATTAATAAATTACCTCGTTTTATTAATTACGAAGACAAAAAATACTATTCACCTTGCCATCTTGATAAATTAATACATTTCCCAACACACTACTAGAAATTGAAACATGCGTGTCTTGCTTTATCTTCATATTTTATGCAACATTTTACTTTTTTACAAATATCACATAAAATGTGTAAACATTACTGTTTTTTACATTTAATAACGTTTTCGTTATGTAGCCATGTACTTGTTTTAAGGTTTTTACGTATGTAAATACTTACCTACTCGTAGATCATTTTTTCCTTTCTAACAAAATTTTTCGTAATACACATTTTTTGTAGATAAAAACTTTTGCAATATTGAATATATCATTTCTTCATATATGCTTTTGAAAACGCTCTATGTGGAATTAAAACGAGGAAATACAAAAGTGTTTAGTGTGTGGGCACCTTTAACATCCTTCTCTTTTGATCACGTGACTTGGTTATTGCAATGTTGTCAAGTTTGTCATTGTCAGTAAAATTTGAAAGATGAAACGTCAACATGTCAAAGTTGTCTAAAATTAAAAACAATGCATTCCAATGAAATAATTCATATCAACGATACGAAATTTCGTTAAATTTCAGGTAATATTATTAGTTTACGAAGCTCTAATCAAACAGTTTTGATTATAGTAGAGCCAACGATGTAAAATGAGTTGGTTTGATACGTCAGGCTTTGCTAGCATAGCAAAATCTGCCCTTAGGGAGGCTCAGCGAACGATAGACAAGGCTTTAGATATAAAAGAAGACGAAGTAAACGTTGTTCCTACAAACACACCCATTGACACAAACTCTGACGACTTTTTCGGAACGTGGGGCATTAGTCAGTCTGGCCATATTAAAGAGAGTAAAAGAGATGAAGAAGGGCCTAAAATACCTAAACTTCAATCCAGCCTATGGGGATCATTTACCGGGTCATTTTTTGATGCTAGTAAAGAATATTCAAAGACGCCTTCTATTGATAGTTTAGATGATTCAATTGACATAGGAAGTGAGCATTTCAGCAGGAGCAAACTTGTGGTACAGCAAAGCGATGACGGGGATAGTCATTATTCGCGTCTGTCGTCAATGGAAACAGATGAAGGAACTCTTGTCAATGACAACGAGGACAAATTAGTAGAAATTCAATTAGACTCACCTGATGCCCCTTCAAACTCAGAGCAAGCTGTCGTTGTAAAGAGGCCAGAGAAAACGCAAAGTTCGATGATTAACAGACTGTCGGCGATTAGTAATGAAAGTGGAAAAAATAGTTCAGAAAGCGTGGAACTTATCACTTGTAGTACAGAATGCACCACTAGTCCCGAATCTGAACTTTTATCAGGGGAACACAGCATTTCAACTTCTAGTTCTGCTGTAGCTAAACAGACCTCAGAGTCGGTTGAAATTTTAGGAGATAGCTTAACTAGTCCCAGTTCTGTTGAAATAATCGAAGCAGATAGCCTAGATTGTAAGAACCAAGATGAATTTGCGTCGCCGATGGATTCGCCCATTGCGGAAGAGGAGGCCAGGTAATAATAATGACCCTCAATAATTCTCTGACTAAATATTTTTTTCAAATTATTTAGATCAAAGATTGCTTTTTACTGGAATATTATACAGAGTGATTATAAATGATTTTCATCTAGCCAGCTGTGAATTTTTCATGTAAAATAAAAAAATGCCGTTTTACGAAAATAGGGGTACCCACTTGTTTTAACTTAAAATTAAAAAATCGCCGTTTACTAAGCGTCCACTTCGAAAATAAACTTCAATTATAAACTTGTTTTCTTCCAAAGTATCCATTATTATCAATTATTATTGAAAATTAGTTGAAACAATAAAAGTTTAATTAACCACAATTTATCATTAATTAATAAGTGACACTAATGACAGAACTAGAGCTTTTAAAAAATTAGAGCGGCACAAATAAAATTACATGCAAAAAAATTCCAAAGCTGGCTAGATGAAAATCATTTATAACCACTCTGTATAATATCGCCAATTATTGATTCGAGAAAAAAGTTTTGAAGGAAAAATCTATTACTTTTTCTTTGTTAATAATTACTGTCGGGTAAAATTTAAACTGGTGTTCTCGTAATAATCACTATACTAAGTATTTATTTTTTCATTTGACTTTTGTATTTTAAAAATTAAAAAAAACAGATACAGGATGACCAGGGGTTCGTGCACGCTCTATAACTTTTTTTCTATCCAAGTTATCAACATGATTTTTTTTTAAAACGATAGATCCAACAATGTGGCTCATTATAAAAATATTTCTATTCATATACAGAGTGTCCCAACTAAGTTCCGTTTTCTTAAATGAAAACCACAATTTTTTATTAGATATCTGGATTCGCCACTAAATTATCAATATAACGCACCTTGGTTTCTTAAACTTACCTGCAATAGTTTTTGACTTTAAAAAGCTCATAAAAAATGCCATGTAATGATGCAATAAAATATAGAGTGTTGTATTTAAGAAAATCGAGTTATTGCCATTTGTATTTTGTCATTTTTAAAAAATCGTAGTAGGCAATGGAACATCAACTCCGAGTTTGCCTTTTTCTCAAAACATGTGCTAAAGCTTAAGGAATCGACTGGAAAAAAATTGGTTAAGTTGTCTTGAATAGTTTTGAAGTTATGAATTTTTTTGTGGGTCGATCTACGATGTAATTTTGACACATAAATTGGCATAAGTCAAAAACTATTGCAGGTAAGTTTAAGAAACCAAGGTGTGTTATATGTATTGACAATTTAGTGGCGAATCCAGAAATGTAATAAAAAATTGTGGTTTTCATTTAAAAAAACAGAACTTAGTTGTGTATCTTATTTGGGATATCCTGTATATGAATAGAAATATTTTTATAATGTGCCTCATTGTTGTATCTATCCTTTGAAAAAAAAAATCATGTCGATAACTTCGATAGAAAAAAAGTTGTTGAGCATGCACGCACCCCTAGGTCACCCTGTATATGAAACAAGATAGATAATTTTGTTTTTTAGGAAAATTTCTTGCTTATTTTTAGTAAATGTTCCGTAAGTCAAATAAAATCTAATAACATTTTTTAAGCACAAGAATAGATTCACGTCAAAAAATTAACACTCAAAATTTGATTTGAAAACTGAAAGTTGCTGATTTGCTCCTCATTCGAAAAAAATGATTAAATCTAATTTTAGCCCGTGTGCTGAAAAGAACACTCCAGACAGCGTCGAAGTGATCCCCGAAGACCAGGAAGAAAGCGTTGCTGAAGACACAATGTCGTACACATCGATTTCCGAAAGCACCTCTGCTACAGTCCTCGACCAAGCTTTCCTTCACCTGAAACCCCAGAAAATGCTAAAAGACACCTATAATACGTCTATGCCTGAAAGCGACATTCCACTCAGCCCCGAAAAAATCCACAGTTTCGCCGATGCAATAACAAGAGCACCTAGTAGAAGTGGCATGCATTTACCTTTAACTCAGGTCAACCAAGTATTAATAGACACTCAACCCCAGAGCAGTAGACAAGACTTATCCAATCTTTTGAAAAACACCAACATTATTGATATACCCCAAGAGGATAGCTTGGAAGGGCAAATCGAATCCTGCGATGAAGGGTCTCAGTCCGATCGCACTATAATTGCAAAAGACGGCGGAATGGACAGTAGTAGTGATACGAGTGTAACGGAAACTGGGATGAGTTCTGTGTATTTGAAAAATTTGATAGCTGATGCTATGACTGAGAAAAGCCCGGAAGCGGGCGATTCGACAACGAAAGCAAGCCATTTTATGGATTTGACTCAGAGTATGATCGATTCGAGTCAAGGCAACGTCGTTTTGGAGAATATTTCGATAAGTCAGTTGGATATGCCGCCTCGGGAAAATTCGCCAGTCAGTTCGGAAAGTCGATCCGATTTAGTCAAAATAGGCTCAGATCATACTTCTGGACACACCTCTGGAGATGAATTAGAAACAACCACTTCATCAGACATTGAAATAATTTCAAGTCCGAATGGAGATTCAAGTAGTACGCAAAGTAGGCAAAGCCCCGCTAAGCAAACTTGTACGAAAAATAAATCAGACGGCCCCAAAGTCGAACTTTTGTGTAAAATGACGATGAAGAAAGCCAAAGGTCACACTCGGGAGTTGTCGGAAACGTCCAGCGTAAGCGATGACTCTCACTCATCGGAAGTCGATAGACTTATCAAAAGGATTTCGGAAATGACCGAAATTTTGGAATCTAGAGAATCGAAATTGATTGATATCAATAGGCGAAATGCTGAATTGCAGGAATTGAACACCAATTTGAAACACCAACTCGATTCGATGCTCACTAAGCAACTTGAAACGGCAGATTTATCTCAAGTGACTGAAGAATACACTCAACGATTGTCCGCATTAGAAAAAAAATTCCAACAAGCAATTCGGGAAAAAGACACTCTGAGGAAACAACTGGAACAGAGCAAACAAGAAGCAGCCACTAGATTTAGCAAAAGCGACTTGGATTCGCTCATAAGTGAAAAAGATGAAATTATTAAAGAATTGCGTGAGGAGGGAGAAAAGTTATCAAAACAACAATTACAACATTCGAATATTATCAAAAAGTTGAGAGCTAAAGAAAAAGAAAACGAATCAACAATCAAACATTTGAAGTAAGTGTGAAAATTAGTGTTGCAATTGCAGTAGACACATTTTTCCAGAGAAACAATTGAGGATTTATCGTCCGAAGCTGACCGTCTCAAGCGCTCACTAACCGCAAAAGAAGAAGTTGAAAGGTCACAAATCGAAGCAGTTCACCAGTTAACAGCAAAAAACAAAAAACTTGAAAGTGAAGTTGATAAATTCCGAAGTCAGCTCGATGATCTCACACAGAAGTATGACACAGTGAAGAAATCTTTAGACGCTGCGAAAAAAGAGCTCGTTGATAAGAATAAAACTAGCTCTGAACTAATAGCACGAGAGCATAAATTGGAGAGTTTGGAGAATGAAAAAAAGCAAACGGAGTCGCAAAATGCAGCGGTACTTTTCGTTAACGTGTTAAATTTTTTTAAATTTTTACGTCATTTGATTTCAGATTCTTAATGAGTTGGAGGAACTACGTTCAAAAATGAGACAACTCGATTTTGATTACGCGAAAAAAGAACAATCGTTACGTAAAGAGAACAACGATCTTTTGAGGCGCTTGGAAGACGCTGAAGCAAGAAACGAAGAATTATCTCAATCCGTTCTTGAAGTTAGTAAGCCTTTAGTCAGACAATTGGAGTCATTACAAGCAACGCACACGATGAAAATTGCCAGTTTTGAAAAAATTGAACAGGAGATGACGCTTAAAATAAGTACACTTGTTTGAGATTCGAAAAAATTTCATTTTATTTATTTTTGTTGTTTCAGGTGAGTTGCAAAATAGATTACAAACTTCAGTCAATACTGAAAGGACAGTCAAAGATGAATCTGCGACTTTAAAGTCCAGACTTTCAAGTTTAGAGTCGGAAATAAGCTCACTTAAACATCAAAATGAAATGCTTAAAATGGAAGTGGAGCAAAATAGAACAAAAAAACAAATGTCTGAACAAGAATTGAAAAGGTAGCCTGAAATTTAGTTTAATGCCAAAATCACATTATTATTACATTTTTTGTAGAGAAATCGATGAACTCAAAGAAAAGTTAATATCAGAGAAACACAAAGTTGACGAGTTGACTCAAAACGCGTCCAGTTTGCAAGAGCAGTTAGCAATTGAGAAATCAGCTAGTGAATCAGAGCGCAAGAAAAGCAGTGAGGATGCTTCTAATTTGGGTCGAAACTCGCCGCGAACTGGAAGCAACTCACCAACATTGAGTTTGGGGAAAATTTCAGTGGCTGAATCACTTGGAAGTTCTTTCTGGTCCCAGGTGAGACGCGTTTATTTTATTGTTATGTGTTGTATTTTGTTTTGTTAAGGATGAGCCTTTTGATGTGGGTCAACCGCCAAGGTATACCAATATGTTCGAGATGCAAATGCTCCAAACTAACTTGAAACAGCGCGATGGTGAATTGCAACAGTTACAATGGGAGTTAAATCGAAGAGAACAGGAGAGGTCGCTATTGAATAAAGAAATTTCGTCCCTATTAACCCGAGTTGAGGAGCTTGAAACCAAAGTCCAAGATTATGATGTTTTAAAAGGACAACATAGTGAGTTACAGCAACAGTATGATACTCTTTGTCAGTTGTTTGGTGAGAAAGTGGAAGAAAACGAAGAACTGAAACTTGATTTGCAAGATGTAAAAGAGATGTACAAAAGTCAAATTGATGAGTTGTTGAAGCAGCAGAAGCAGAATTTATAAAGTAATTTATTCAGCTTGTACAGAGATGCTTTTATATGAATTTTTATTATTATTAGATAAGAAATATTAAAGTGTTGTTCTATTGCGGTTTTATCATATGGGAATTTTTACTTTATCAGTTAATTGATTCTGATATTTGGTGTTTTATCTTTATCATGGTAAATACATAACATACTTCACTTAAAATTTAACCTGTGATATAAATTATAGCCTCTGTTTTCAAATTATTGTACAAAATTCCATCTTGTAATAAATGTTGTGTTTACGTGATGTTGTTTTATCTTCAAATTTCCCGCTCATAGGTAACTGTCAAAAACATCGAACGCGTTAGTTGTAAAAGAAATTGACTAAAAAGTGTTAATTGTGTGTGTTTAACACTTTACGCAACTATTTTATATTCAGTAAGCTTAAATTGAACATTATTTTAATCATTATGTATTTATCAATTTGCATGTTTCTTTATAACTGCTTATTTGAAACGAATTCACCATAGCTCTAGTGGCGCAATTGGTTAGCGCACGGTACTTATAAGACAGTAGTCGTGAGCAATGCCGGGGTTGTGAGTTCGAGCCTCACCTAGAGCATTTTTTTTTCTTCTTATATTTTAAATAGGTGATGTAAGGAATAAATGTCAGAATAAGCAAATTAATAGGTTTGGAATTTAGTTTAATTATCACAATACTTTTATTTATATAAATAAGAATTTATTAAATAGTGTTAGAGGGCTGACTCATAGGATTTGCCTGAGGTGCCGTAGCCTCACGTGTGACAAGTGACACAGCGTTTTGCAAAACTTGTTTCCTAAGAAAATTTGTAGTTGCTGAACTTATGCTTTCATTTGAACCCACTTTACATTTAAAATACCCATACAAATTAGCCCCATTAAGTACCAACGATATCATTACGAGTAGCTAAAACAAAATTATGAAACTCCCAGCTTCTAGGAAAGATAAAAATTACCATCCACTTTAGTTTTAAACGAAACAAAGCAATTAAAAAAAATACCACCCACAGCAGTGGAGTTAAAATCAGAGCCATCCAAAATATTCTCGCCTCTTTCTCATTTATACGATTCTGCAATTGGCCCTGAAATGGGCCAAATGTTGATTCAGTAAACTAAGCAAATAAAAGCCAAATGGAAAAACTAAGCAAGCAACTAAAACCTTTCGTGATTCAAAGACCCAGTGTGACTTTCCGTCATCATCCACATAGTTCCACCATCGCAAGCCAACCATCAAACGTCCTGTTATGTTTTTGACTGTCCAAAAATCCATTGACAATAATAAAACTACTGTTACAAAGCTTGTGATAAAACTATCACTGAACCATTCACACAACATATATGTTACTATAGAGGCCCCCCGAAAGGCTAAGTGGAAAAACGTTACATAGGGGTGTCTGAAAAAGAGACTGTAGGAATAGTCTTTCAACTTGTAGTTTCAAACTTACTCCAGGGTCCCTTTAGCGCCGATACCGTCCAAATCATTACCAAACGCGACTGTGTCATCCTCTAATAAGGGCAACTAAAATTAATTTAGTTTAAACTAGGGCAATTTTAAAGCTTTGAACTGTTCTTACTGTAGCAGATGACATGTTTACAGCTAATAAATTAAAATGTGACAAATGGACAAGACAAGACAAATCCCCAAATGTCAAATCTGTGTATGAATACGATTCATCATACGACCGAAGTGTTACCGACCCGAAAAATTATTAAATTAAACTTTATTAATAAAAAGACATTCACTTATTTTATCATCAAGACATATCTTGCCATAACAAAAATTTATTATCAATTATCAAACTGAAATAGTATTAATTGTGAGCGAAAACTTATTTGAACGCAACCACATTGGCAGAATTTCTGGCGATAAAATAAAATTCCCCATATTTTCAAAAATTCAAATTCAAAAAATGACAATGCAGCAATGCAATATTTAATGTCAATCTTAATCTACAACTTGTTTATTTCATAATTTAATTAATCCAAATAACTTTCCTCCACAGGCTGGAAGCTGGCACGTTTTTTCCTCCATTTCTGTCTCTACGCCTCCACAATTCTCCAAGCAGTGTCTCCACCGGATTTCTCTTCCTTTACCGCAACTTACACTACATGGGGACCATTGAGTCCATTTATCCCATCGTCTTTTTCTATGTCCCGTCCCTGAACATGTCTTGTGGCTTGGTTCAAGTCGCGGCTTTGGTAAGTGTCTCACAAAGTGCCGAAAAGCCCTTTTAGTATTAATCATCGTATCTCTTTTTCGTTGGTTCATTGGAGAAGCAACTTTTTCAAGTAGTCTACTAAGCGTTTGTGTGATGTCATTAAAATTTAAGTGATTTTTGTTCGTGTTCTTAATGAATAAGGCTCTATTAAAAACATCATTTTTATTGCTTACAAATGGTCTTACACTATCTTTTGATTGCGGGAAGGCAATTCGTTGATACTCCTGGAGAGGATTCGCATAAATTTGAAAGTTATTTCTTCCGGCACTATGAAAACTTTGTACTAACAACGTTGCTGTTACAGTTATGTATAAAGAGAACAATACCATTACACAAGTACACTATTGTGACAAATTTAGATTGACATTTTGGTTTCAAATGTTTTATAAAATGAGTTACACTAACTATTTTTTAGATTATATCGTTGCACATTGGGTACAAAACGCTAGTTAAAATACAGGATGGCAATTTTTGGACAATTAGCTGCGCTTTTTGCTGAATATAGATATACAAAACCAGGCGGTTACAACAGCTAACGCGAAAATTGACATCTTAATGGCGTAAACAATCAAAATATTTAGTGCTACATGCTATTAAGACGAACATACCTATTAAATTTTGACTAGTTTTACTAAAAAGTAAGACCGCAGAACTTATCTTCAACTAATCTGAATGTATCAAAGTCCAGTCTTCTCCAGAAAAAGTTCAAATGTCAGTCTTGAAGTGAAGTTTTAGCCCTGAAAGAAGAAACTCAGGTATATTAAACAATTTGTTATAATTTTTCAATGTATTTATTGAATATCCATAAAATTCTTGAGAAAATATTAATCAATCACAAATAATCGGCGGTCCAGATATAAACAAACTTCAAACCGATTGTCACATTCTAATTTTAAATCATAGTAACAACACAATCAAATTCATATTGTCGACGCAGTTATAACAGCATTTCGTAGGCACTTAAAAGGAATGTGTAAATAAGGTATAAAATCCTTAGAAAATTTTGTTTTTTTTTTTCTGAAGATAGAAAAATTTTATAAATTGGTAAAAATGCATTATGCATTAATTTTTTTTTTCAATAAGCACCCTGTAATTTGATTTAAAAAATCAATGAGACGTACCTACTGTAATTAATGATGGCTACAAAAGTTTTCCGATTGGACGGTAAAAAACTTGTGTCAACCATCACTCAACATCAAGTCTTATATGAATCCACACATATAAAACTATGACCATTCAGTGAATGCGAAACCAACTCAACATATTACGATTACCCCCAAATTATTAAACTTTTGACGAATTAACAAAAAAGGAATGGTTGGCGGTAACCTCTCAGTCTTTTTCTTACCCACTCGTTCCACTACAAGTAATATTTTTCTTCTACACTCTCGATACAGCATATATACCTACTTACACAATGATTAAAAGAAGTGAAACGCAATTAAAAGTACTCAATTTAAATGAAATGAATCATAGAAACGATTCATGTTGCAACAATTTTATGAATTAGACATGAATCGTTCCAAGAGGCGAATACTCCAGTTGTTGCTAAATGGTTTTTAATGTTAATCTTATCCGAATGGTAATAAATTAGTAATGAAAATGTTAAAATAAACAAAAACGGCTGCAGATGTGTGATGTAGTGACGTTTTAATCGAAAAGCTTTCAAACAAGTACTTCGATGTATGGTAACATTAAAAACATTTACTCGGCAACAACATGAATCGTAAAGAAAAAAATTTTACGTAAATAAATATTACAAAAAAATCGATACATCCTCAATAAAACATAATAGATAAGACAATATTTTGATATGTAATTCAGAAACTGTGATATACCAAGAGCCCGTTTCTTATTACAACTTTCAAATAAAGTTCATCAGTGCTACCAAAAACAGTTGTGACTAATATACATAAAATTTAAAAACTATAACGTTGAACTGGGTACGTGATCGAGAAACTCTGATAACCAATCAAAAACAGCTCTCACCATAATAGACTTAACACACATGTCTTGGTTTTTTGTTTAATTTTTAAAATAAAAATAGGAAATGAGGCCCCCGCCCAAAACAATAGCGCCCGCTATAAATAAAGGTTTGTATAGAGACCTCTTCAGTTGTGTCCACTGCTCGTTGGCTTGCTGTCGCCGCTTCATGTCTCTCACTTGGGCCTCTAACTTTTCTTTTTGCTCCACACGTTTACGATGCCTCAACTCGGACGCCGACAAACTAAAATAACTCATTAACTCACTAACATCTCTCCAATTGAACAATGTTACCTCTCCGAAGGGCTCAAAGGCTCCGAAAACGGACTATCGGAACGCAAATCTTCCAACTCATCTTCACTAGAGCCCTCTTCTTCATCACCGGGAACTACAGGCAACGGACCGGTTGGAATGTACTACAATAAAAACGCCACTGAAAATAACTAGAGGAAAATTTGAAGTCGCCGACGTACGCGAGGGAATACCAACTTGTCGTCTGGATTTACAAAACTAATTTGTCTCATAGAACGTAACAGCATTTTTTAGTGTTTTACTTATAATTTAGCTTCATTTCTATCAGACATTTCAAACGATGTCAAACAGGACAGATGAACTGTCTCACAGTACTCAGTACAGCCCACTTTACCAAAAATAAAGTACCATTTTTGGGTCAAAATTTTATTGAAATAATTTGATTTCACAAATGTTAAGAGCCGACTTACCTCATCACTATCGCCACTTTCGTATATAAACTCGTTCAAGGAGGTACTTTTGGGGATGTTTGGAAGAGGTCTGTCTAAAGGAGTACCGTTTTGTTTCTTCAGACTGTCTAATCGAGGTGGTGGAAGAGGCGGAGGTCCGTCATCATCCGAATCAGATGCTACCCCGTCTTCCGGTTCATTATCCATGATTTTATGATTTTCCTAATAATTAAAACATTTTGCCTTTCAAGTTACATCATTGGAATTTAGTTAAAATTTTTGGGAAGGATAGTTTAAGGATGAGGTTTCTAAAAAATTGGAAAAATTGGAAAGGATTTTTCTTAATACCACCTACCGTTGGACTCGAATCTTGATTGAGTAGTTGTTTTGCACCTTCAATGATTGCTTGATATGAAAACCTTAGTTGCTCGGGCGTCTGAATCAGTCCCATGCGATAACTTCGCATTTCACACAAAATGTCTTTTACATCTACGGAATTTAGACCAAATTTTTCCATCTGAAACATAATTTTTGGCCCATTATTTACGCCAGAGTTCAATTGGAAATGAAAATGAAGACAAAGCAAAACATGTAAAAGGTTTTAATGTTGTTAATTTCGTTACCACCAATTAAAAATTATCAATTTGTAGTAAATTACTACTAAAAACATTAAAATCAGAGCTATAAACCATGAAATAATGACTTGTATTAATTGGTTCCAAAGCAGCTGTGAACTATTTGCTGCAACAAGGAAGACAATTTTATTACTACATCAATAAATTTATTTTACAAAATTTAAATAATTAATTATACATTTTGAATTCATAGCCAATGGACCTTGTTTTACCATCAAACAATTCTTTGAAATTGTATTATCTCTGAACATACAAATATAATTGTTAATATTCGATTAATACACTATTACGAAGAACGGTGGTCTATTTATAATTATGTAGATAATCTCGTTAATAATTTGTATTTGGGAAAATATTTATCTGTTCTGGGAACATATTCTGATAAGTTGAGAAAATACAGTTAAAAATACCTACAAGCACTAAACAGGAATCAACGAGACAAAAAGTGCCAGATCTCCCAATTCCAGCCGAACAATGCACCACAGCGGGTCCAACGGTGGGTTCCAGAACCCCGGCGTCTCTTACTTTCCTCAGGAACTCCAAGAACGCAGTTGGCGAACTTGGGACCCCAAAATCGGGCCATGTTGTGTAATGAAATTGTAATATATCTCGGGATTCCTTCGTATTAATATCTGTCAATCTCAATACTCTTTGTAAATAATATGAGTGGTCTTGATGCTCTACATATTCCAGAGTTAGTCCCACATCTTCCATTGTCATGATATAATCAGGACCGACTTTGGAAGGCCAGTACTGGTAACATTTCTCTTGTTTTTTCTCAACGAGTTTGTTGAGCATTAGGACTGCCTTGCTGTGCTGCTCCCAGACCATCAGCCAAAAGTGGCTAACGGTGTTGCACAGGGGGCCCTGCGTGAGAATGTACTGTCTGTTGGCTTTTTCCACTTTTATGAGATTTGCGTTGATGTAGTCGGTGGTGCCGCGTTTGAGGACAATTCGGCTGTGGTCGTAGGGACTGACGTCTCTATACCTATTCAAGTTTTTATTTTGTGGTTTCAAGGCTTCCGTGTATGGACTGCTGTTTTTGATGCACTCTGAGCGTATTTTCTGGAAACAAACGTCGGGTTATCGTAACAATAGAAGAGTGCAAAGACATGATTCTGGTTTTAATTGCTTAATTGTTGGTAATTTAACTGTGAAATCTTATGAGTCAGAACCGGGAAATTCTTGAGCAACCAATGCTAAGACTTGATTATACACTACACAGCGATGATTTATTATTCAAATAGGACTGTTTAATCGTTGGAAAAATAAAAGAGAGCATGAAATACCTGAAAAATCGCCGACCACTCATTTTTTGAGTTTAACTTCGAAAATTCCGACTCGATATTATTGCCCGATGACATTTTACAAATTTACGTTCCTCCGATTGAATTACTGCAAAACAACACTTTAAATAACCGGCATTTATAATTTTAATTTTGGAAAAAAACGAGACAAACTAACTGCACCAACTATTGTAAACGTTCGTTCACCATTTTTAGAAAGAGATAGAGACAGCAAATTTACTGAAATAAACAAGGATAGGCAAATTTCAACTTTCTCGGAAAACAGTTGTCAACATTTGATATTTAAGTCGGTAAAGCAGGATGTTTTAAAAATTATAGCCTGTATTGTTGGTTGCCTGCAAAATACAAATTATTTTAGAAATAAATAAAAACTGGTGTTAGCATTTGCTTTCTTTTAAAATATGTTTTTTATTAATATTAATACTTTTATTCTTCGACACTGTCAAACCCGTTACACTCGTGGTTTAAAAATCCACTCGGTAAAATAATGCGTCCGATTTAAACTCAAACTCGTAGAATAAATAACTATTATTTTATTTCTAGAATAAATTATCAGAAATTTAAAATTAACATTAACATATAAGAGATTTAATGCGGTTTTTGTGTTTTATTTTTATCCCTGATCAAAATAAACAATTTTTAAATAAAAATAAAAAAATTGACTTTTAAGGTTGCTTACAGTTTTTTGTAAAAAAACTAGTGTTATTTAGGCATCAAATTTTTAAACACAAAATTACTGATCTGAAAACTTTTTATTGCTATCTTTGCCACAAGTCTTTCAACAGAGGTTTACAGCAAGAACAAAAAGAAACTTTATTCTAAGTAAAATTTTTCAAAAATTGTCTTCAAAATTTAAAAAATTGAAACTTCAACTTGTTTTCAATTGTCATTAGTTTTTGGATTAAAACTGGATCTCTCAAGACTATCATACTTTAAAACTTCTTTCAAGTCGACAGCAAGGTTTCTTGAAACAACTTGGCTCTTCTTCTTCTATATGTATATTTATTTTATTTAACTCCTCGGAAATTCTTCGGATTCTTCCTGATGATCATCAGCATTACCCAAATCTTCATCACCTTGCAACATCTGACAATTTACTAGGTTGGCTCAGATTCTCTTCCTATTCGCAGGCATTTTTTAATTTATTTTTTCTGACAAATTAGTGTTTTATTCAGTGACATGTGCCAAACACACAAAAAAATTTTTTGACATTAGCAACAGAGCTTTTACCATATTTTTCTGTTTTTTACCCTTGCAAGAATGTAACAAATAAGCCAAAAATGTCCCACCAAAACTTCCTCATGCTTTTATCTCATACTGCTTTAGCTGGGACTGGTATTTACTGTCTACTTCAAATCAAGAACGAAAATTTGTTCTGTCCTCATATCACTTTCGGCGTAATTACAATAAACAACATCATAGGAATGTGTTGGTGTTTAAGTTCATACGAGAGCCGACTCCAAGAAATGTTCAGATTTACTTCCTACTGCCAGTCCCTCTTCGCACTACCTTGTATTACTACTTCAGTGTGGTTAGCTAATGGATACCCAAAAGAATGGAGCTGGGCTTGGACAATAGTACCAATTTTTCCACTACTGTGTTATCTTACTAATTCCGAAATGGATGTGCCACTTATTGACTTACTTATATTATTTAATTTAGTCGGTTTGGGAGTAGTCTCTGTTGTGAAAAATCTTAATTATGGAGTAGCAGCCACTATAGCTTATGCCATGTCGCATTGCTACATAACTCACATCACGCTTTATAATTATGGATTGTGCTTCTTTTCGTACTTTGCGTTGAGATGCATGGGATTTGGGCATGATATTTTGTAAAATAAATGAAATTTTTGATAAGATTTTTTGTTTATATGAAAACAGGTCCTTTAACAGCTACCTACATAATATTCCAAAAATTTTATTGACTTTCAATAAAAAATTATTTATTATCTTAATCTGGTAGAATAATAAAAGTAAAATTATAACGGTACAAAATAGAAAACAACTAGTATATACAAATTATATTTACAATAAATAAATAAATATATAAATAATTTTCTCAATCTACTAAATTAATGTCTATCACACTATTGGTTAAGATGAAAATATTAAGCTAAAATATGCTACAATAATATTATACATAAAAATATCAGATCATCAGTTTTGTCTTCACTTCTTCGTATGTTTAATTCCTTTTGTCATACTGACCGGAGTTTCAAGAATAAAAAATTTAAACTTGAAGAACATCCAAACATCAGTCTAATTTCTTGGGAAAGTCGTTGGGGCATATTTCACCGTTTCTGGACAATGGAATTAACTTTTCTTCACGACTCAAACTGAATAAACTCGCGAATTCAGCCTTCTTCTCTGCATATGCGAGGAAATTATCTAAAATTAAACAGGCGTTTTTATTAGCACACTCTATTAGTGTTGGTATTCTTACCAAATGTAATGTACCCAAGTTTATTTTTGTCTACTTGTTCGAATATTTCAAAAGCGTACTCTTTGTTGATAGCTAATGTGTGAAAAAGAGCTCTGCTGAAGTCTTCAGCGGAAAGGTGGCCACAGCCACTACTGTCATATATCTGCAAAAAATAATCAAAATTATTACAACAGCTATTTCATGTAACTACTTTCACAAATAATTTTACCTTACAAGCTAGTTTAACAGCATCAAGAGTTGTTCGGCTATTTGACAATGCCAACACTCCCAGAAGGTAATCCCGGAAATCGATAGCACCGCTGCAATTCTACAAAAGGTGCAAATTGAAATGTTAGCTTGTGTTTTGTGTTATTTTACCTTATCGTAGAGTTTAAATAAATGCTGAGTACAATGATCGTTTGGCGACAAATTCAATAATTTACAGAATTCAGTGAAAGTCACTCTGTTGCAATTTTGACACAATATGTTTGAGTTGAGTAAATTTTCTTCCACGTTGGATTGGTGCAAACTAAAAATATTAGTTTTATTTGAGAAAAAGTGGGCAGAAATATTGTTACTTTAATCTGTGTCTCATTTTCTGTACTTCAACCAACGACGTGGAATTTGGTAGATTCATTTCTTTAGCTCTTGCCATCAATTTACAATCTCCATAGGTATAATCCGAAACTGGGACCCCCAAAGCCCTTAAAAATAAATTTATGTTCTAGTTTTGTACAACTTGTTGAACTTACTTGGCCATAACAGCTCGAACATTATTTGCAAACAACTTCGGGTCTTTCTTCTCCTCTTCACTAGGCCGATATACCGGCAAAAATTCAATTTCGCAGTAACTGTAAGGTTGGGTTAAGGTTAACCAAAGTAGTTTCAACCTGAAAACCTTCAGTTAACTCTAATTTCCAAGGGATTTGAGACATACGCGCTGGGTCCTTCCCAAGTCCATGTCACAGTATCGAGTTTATTTGGATATCGGATGCAAACAGGTTGGATAGGAACGCCTGGATAAAACGCACCTGGCTTGAATGTAATCAAACACGATCTATTTGTACACGTTCCTTCTGGGAAAATTAAAATTTGTGGCCAATCCAGGTCAGAGGTTGCCCTACTGATGATCTCTTTGATCGTGTTTTGACGCGAGTCTGGATCGTCCCTCCACACATAAACAGGTTGTGTGAAGTTAATCAACTCTGTAAAAAAAACAATGCAAAATCTAAACCGCTTAGACGAGAGACAGCGACCCCGAAAAACTAATTTGCTTTCTATGTGCAATTTTTGAAAATAAAAAAAAACCAAAAATTACATACTTCCGATGTACGGATTTGTACCGCTCTCTCGTCTAACGATGATGGAGGGAAAGCCAGTGGCGTAGATAATTCCTCCATCCAGAAACGTGGAATGGGGGGCTATCACTAGTATTGGGGCTTCGCTGCGACTGGCTTGTTTGCCTTTTATCACAACATTCATGCCGCCAGCTCGATACGTACTCTTGCCCAAAAAGCACAAAATTGGTGTCAATTTCCTGAATTAAAAAAGCAACCAAAAAATAACAAACGTACACACAATTAACACAAAGCCTGGTCCCATAGAAAGCAAAGTTAGTGTATGGTAAAGGATTTTAGTATGTGAAAATGTTAGTTACGTACTCCCGAAAAAAGGTATAGATGCTGTTTCTCCCTTAGCCACAATCGAAGGTCCCCCCATATACACCATAGCAATACTATCCATGAAAGAAGAATGAGGTGCTAAAGCCACTACAGGTGCTGCTGAACGATTCGATTGTTTTCCTATCACACGGAGTCGAAATCCTCCGGCGACGAATAAGCACCGGATTAATTGAGCCGATATCTGACGTACTGTACTGTCCAGAAGGATTAAAATAATTAATAAGAGCAGTTGAAGGCAACCCAGCTCGTCTTTTCCATTGAAATTTTCGGAATTTTCAATTGCATTCAGACGAAGAAAGTAGCGAAAAAGTCATAAATTCGCCAGCTTTCAAACGTAGTGATTGTTGGATGTGTTCCAATTAATTTATTATGTAAATAAATTCTGCGATTTGTCGAGGTGCACGTGTGTGGATTTAAAAATAGAAGCTTTCTACAAATGCAATTAAAGTATTATTTTCATTCAACCATTTTCCTTAGTCCTCAATATTATTTTATCCTCATTCATATTAAATCATTTATGATAAATAATTCTTTCTCGTAAAGCTTTACAAAAAGGGAAGGGTAATAAAATTAATTCGCAAAAAAACTTTTGAGTTTTCAAATCAACAATTAAGTATGGCAAAAGCTAATTGTTTAAAAAAAAAATTGTTGGTAGAACAATTTATGATAAGGAAAAAGTTTCGATTTTTATTAGGAATAGAGACACTTAAGTTTTTTTCTTCCAATTATTTCTGTATCTATAAGACATATTAATCATCAATAATATCATTAAATCGATTTAAAAAGTTTTGTCAATGCAGTATTTTTAAATCACATAAAAATCAAAATAAAAATAACAATTAAACGTTATAAAAATTCAAGAAGAATCAAGTTGTCAAAAACCTTTAACTCAAGAAGAAAAGTTTTACAGAAATTTGAAATAAACAATAGACGTACATCACATGAGATTGGTTGTAAATGCAAATAATGGGTTGAAATAGATTAGAAACACGCCCTGACCCTTTCCTTCTAAAGTGGATTGGGTTGAATACAATTTAATGAAATAAGAATTAGAGACTAAAAGTAAAATTTTAAGCAATTGAGTTTTTTTATGAAGCTTTTAAAACAATAAAAGCAATTTTATGTGACATTTTTACGAGTTTTGAATTACATAAACTATTTTTTAAATTTTCAATTTTTAAGTAAGTATTATGAATAGATGATCATGAAAAGAAGAGCGGGTTTTAACGATGAGTATGCAAATTGTTAGTTAGAATTACGGTTARAACACAGTTATCACTCTAATAATAATAATCATTAATAAATGTGTTAAATGCTCTACTTTAATAATAGAAATTAATTAATCTATATGAAGTACTTTAATTGGAAAATTAGACATCAAATTTACTGATTTTCAAAAAATCATTCATCCGTTGTGTGAATAAAATATCATCAACCTCACCAAACTGTTAGTTGACAATTTAACAATGCATTAGATTTCTCCAATTAAACTAATAGTTACATACAATAAAGTGAAAACTGCGATACACTGATGATAATGAAATAATCAGTTTTGCCGCAATAAGTAATTAGCACATCTACAGCGTTAGTATAAAAAGGGCTTTTCAATTTACCTTCTCCATCCTGACAAAGGTTTAGCTCGGAGGTCCTCTTCTGTCAGTCCCCAAAGTCCTATACAGGCTAACAACCACCCGGATATTAGCAAGAAACAGATTATCGAAACTCTTATCGGTAATAAAACTACTGTTAACACTGCGGTCTGAAAAAAAAGGATGTTACATATACCTTTTACAATTTCGTTTACAATAACGTAAGTGTTATGTGTCGCTAAAACAAATGAAGAAAACGAAAGGGGAGAAATTAACCAGACTAGAAATCATGACATAATTATGGACACATTTTTATGAGGACAGTTAAGAGAGATTAATGCAACTATACAGGTCAAGATTTGTGTTAAAAGAAAGTTTCGTAACGGAACTTGACTACAATATAAAGTCTACAATCGAAACTCAAAACGGTACCTGATTCTCATTTAAAATGAAAGCTGTTTGTATTAGATTGCTTCAGAATTTTGATGGCAAATTTCTACGAATTATAATATAAATGTGGAACTATTGCAACTAAATTTAACGATAAATAAATGAAACAAGACTATTTTAATAACAAAATATTAAATTTATTCACAAATTATTAAATAAATTGTACAATCCCACTTGCATTCTTAAATTAGGAAATAATTTGAAAAGAATTTTCCATTTTTTAAGATTCTTTCTGGAATCATTATTATACGAATAAGTACTGGTTTTTTTTCGAAACGTTTTTGCAAAATTGTGAAATTGTTCAAAAGTGTACATGTCACTATGTTTATTTAAGGCATTCTTCCTATAATTTACTAGATTTTTTTATTTTGTTATTTCTAAACGTGAGAAAATTTCTCCCAAGGGTCCGCGGACTACAAGTTTTAAGAATTACTGACTTACATTTTTTTGAAAATTGTTTGCAACGTTTTGTTCTTGCTGTAGAATTTTGAAAGTAAAAAATAGAAACTTTTCTCTAATTTTTCTCTCTCTACAGTTAGTACAAATTGTTAGGATACTTATGAATATGTACTTAACCGATTCTTTTCTTTAAGTAAAGAAAGTAAATACAATTTTTGTAAACATCATTAGGAAGGAAACACTTAAGTCGGAAGAAAGTATTTTTATCTCATAATAATTTCTTATAAATTAATTTGAATAACTACTATTTAGAACCGTCACAACAAATTTATAATAACTATTATTATAATAATAATTATAATAAGATTAATTACATAATAATTATAATTATATTAAATTTATTATAAGTACATTATCTGTATAAACTTCTATTTTTCAATTTCGAAGTAGAAAAAAATACATCTGATATTTGATTGATATACAGGCTGTTTCACATAACTTTACAAGGCTTGCGCCTAATGTACGCACCCAAATATACAAAAGTCACAAAATACTAGATACAAAAAATACACTTCTAACAATTTAATTTTTGGAAACCCATGACAGTAGTTGTCAAACTAATCATTGTTTCATTAATAGTCATAAACTCTAGTTTTTAAGAAACAATTATCATTTGTCTATCAAGAAACGGCAAGAATATGATTCTAGCTAACTAAAAACGTTTTTTTAACGTAATTTTTTTAAAGGGTGAACAAACTAGAGAAGATAATTCAATTTTTCAAAATGTGTAATCGAGTTCGTATCGGAATATGTATTACTGATTGCATCTTACAGGCGCAGGCCTCGTAAAATTATGTGAAACACCCTGTATATTTTAATATTTGCAGAAAGAGAAAGGGTCTAACCGGTGGAAAATATAAATAACTTACATACATCTACTGATTCATGTGTGACACAGTTTTCCATACTCATACAAAATACCTTGAATAAATATTTACACAAAATAGCACATTACACCCACTTAGTATTATAAAACCATAAACCTAAATATCAACAAAAATAATGAATGAAATAAAATAAAAAATTATACAAGGTAATTCATAAGCGTGCATTAGTTTTTGAATAGAGAAAATAATAATATTTGTGCAAATACATTGTAGATGTCATAAGTTATAGTATAATGTTGATAAATTATACAATTAAGTCTGTTTAAAGAATAAATGAAAGGCATTYCATTACATTACAAAAACTATGAATGCATTCTTTAAGATTAAGTATAAAAACACGCCTTTGGGATAATAGACTAGACTTTTAAGACGCAGTTTTAAATGCAGCTACTGGGATAAATTTAAATATCACCATTAGGACACCAGACATCCTAAATATCTATTGATTGATTTTTTTTTAATAAACAGACTTTAATTTTTTTGGAATCATATGGAAAAAGTTTTGTTTGTAAAACAATTCAGGTCATTAAATTAAAAAAAACTTTTTCTTTTTAAAGTCTATTCTGGGGTCAAAAAAGTGTAGTCCGGTATGGAATCGATAGACTAATTATTTATTTATTTATAAGCCTTGCACGAATTCCATAAACATGATACAATTTCACTCAATAACAATAAATTTTTTATTGTTTTATACATCCATATAAGATTACCAGAAAGTGAAAGCTTTGGTGAAATGTATCGTGTACCTACCTATGATGTGAAAATCTATTCAAATAGAAGAACACGTGCACACGTTTGAATTCTTATTCAACTAAGACAAACTAAAATGTTTGCTTTTCATAATACCTGGATAACAGTAAAACAGCTTATGGTTTTACAAATTCACTTCCGTAATATAAAACTTAGTAAAATTGAAACTGTCCTATTAATAAAAAAATTTAACTAACAACTCATTAAAAATAAAAGCTGGGTGGTAAGTGTATTTTTGCCTATCTGTAGCAAAACTGCTTCAAAAACTTGCCAGAAAACAATTTTGTTAATTTATATTAAAAATAAATATTAATTAAGCATAACTAATCAATTGACCAAGTCCACATTTCTACCTGCATGTTAGGTAATAGGATTTTATTACTTCGAGTAAGAAATATTTCATTTTTGCTTACATATGCAACATAATAGAGTTGCGTAAAGATGAGAAATGGGACAACAAATCACACAAAATAAATCTCCCTGCGATTGTGGGTAAATAAAAGTTGACTCTTTTATTGCTTCACTTAACTAATTAATTAAAAGTAGGATACCTTTCTCACTTTTACAATAAACTTTTGGTGAATAATTAAGTAAAACTAGAAATTCGACCAAGATTTTTTTTACTAGTTTTAAAACTGAAAGTTTTAAATCATTTGGTCATTGGACTTATAAAAGAGTCCTTTTGTCAACTATTCATCACACATCTCCCCCTTTTTTAAGCCATCTTGAGAATAATAACCCCTCTGAGAAGACTTCCTCCAGTGAATTTCACTTCATTGGTTTAAAAGCAAGTTCACTAACAACGAACCTCTCTTGCGTTTCGACGGAAGAAAGCAGTAATGACATACTAAACTGACATACATTTTATATTGTATCTCTTGTACAGACTTTATTCTTAGGTTTTGGTAACTGCCAATAAAAAAGTGAAAATTGTATGGAAAATCCTGAAAATTTTTAATGTTTTTTTTTTGTTTTTGTAAACTTTCAACATGTTTGACCCATTTCACTTTCGACTTGAAGATTGACCTTGGGTTAGATTTTTTTTTATCTTTTGTGCAGACTTTGTTATCCTTTTTTTTGATAACGAAAGTAAAGATTGCAGAAATGCATATATATTTTTAATTTGTATAAACTTTTACCAAATGTGTTTGACCCACTTCACTTTCGACTTGAAGATTATTCCTGATTGACCCTCGGTCACAAAAATTTCGTGGAGAAATCCCAGAAACTGTATTTTAATGGCTAAATTGTCATAATAAATTTCTCGAAATTAGTTTATTAACAGGTTGTTCCTAAGATTGTTTTATAACTGTACGATTTAACACTTTCACCATATTCATGTATTTTTTTCAAAGGTGAAATATTGTGATAACCAAATATCTAAACGATCTTGTGATATACATTACAGTTTTTTTTAACGATATGTGAAAGTAGAATTCATTGAAACGATTTAAAAATATGGGATAATGCCAATTGCTTATGTGAAGGTTTTGCATTATTATCTTGCTTAAACTAGAAAAATCATTTTCGCAATAACATGCTTCTGTATTTAAATATTTCCACAAGACAAACGTTTTAAAAGAAAAATGAAAAAACATTCCTACTTTAGGTTTTTGGCCTTTACTGTTTATTTTAGATTTTATTAGTGTTCAACGACATGGAAATATTCCCTCATTTATGAAATAAATATTACAAATGTCAACACTGTTTATTTACATTTGGGAGTTATCAACAAAGGGGGCATTTAATAAGGGGAATTTTCTAAATTAATTTAATACATGTTAAAACCAGTAAACATCTTTGTTACAATATTTTCGTTAAAAGAATAAATAGACGTTAAACCATTAATTTACTTAACGCGATAGACCCCTTCCATCCTTAATTTTTTTGTTTGAATAATAATACTTTGTGTTTATAAAACAAACTTAACAAATTCTAGATACATCAAAATTTCATTACGAAAATAGCTAAGAAAGGTGAATCTGAACCAGGTTTATTTCAATTATTTAAATGACCATCGAGGGTTGCATCGAGTCATTTTGTTAGACATGTGCACGATTGCAATTTTAATTTAATTTTAAGCTTACGCAATAAACAATAAAATGCAAAAATGCTGATTTATCATTAAATTCTGAATTGTTGTACTTTTACGTCTTCATGTGCACTCTAACAATAAAAGAATGAAAAACACATGTGTCAGCGAAAATTTATAACACAATATTATCTAAAAAAAAAAAACTTATGTTTGGTGGTTCTTGATAAAATGAGGATCTGTTGTATATCAAAGAAGACTCACTTTAATTTTTTCGTATGTTGTGTCCAACTCCAAGCGGTGAACGAATGGGTTTAAAAGTTCTTCAGTTAAACTATCATGAGATATTCCAGCTGCTAATTTGCCGTTCATTTTCACAGAGTTTTCCTTATTTTACCTTAAATTCTATTATTTCACACGCTTTAAACTAAACCGCGCGCGATACAGATAACAAATGACATCCCTTCCATGTTGAAACAGAACCAATCGAATGTGAAACTGGTGATCCGAATGAAACACGAACTAACACGAAGATGTGAATCAATAATTTCACTTTTGCGTAGCAGACTGTAGTCTAGAGACATCTATTTTTTCACAAATCAAGAATTCCAATCTTGCTAAAAAATAGTTTATTACAAAAACTGAAGCTACTTTTTGACAAGAGAATAGTTTCGGTTTGTTTTAAAATACTTGTCGAAAAGAGCATTTCAAAATTGCTTATTAAAATTATGTTTTTTAATACATACAATCAATATAAAAGTATGTAATTTGAATTTGGCGCTTACGGCTTAAGTAAAATCACCGCAACCGCGATCGTGGTTTTGAGGTTCGCAACTTTAAATTATCGGTGTGAGAATAATACCACACAAAAATTACTTCGTCTTTTAAGAGGACCGAAAATATGTTTGTTTTTTTGTAATGGATAATACAGAAATTCGAGTACAAAAATATTTAGTTAATTTTTGTAAAGCTTTGCCTCCACATGTGGATTCTTGGAGGTCGGTATTACAGGATTCTGGCAAGCCGCTCCAAAGCTTGACAAATTTGTGTGAACAACAGCGCTCAATTCAAAAGTAAGCCCCATTTTGAATTATATTAATGTAATAAGCATTTTTTAGAGTTACATTATCCAATTTTGAGGATTTTAGAGAGGCACAAAATGTGATACTACATCGAATAACGATTGGAATTGAGGAGGAATTACTTTGCATTAAAAAATTAGTGTAAGTATTTTTTACTATTATAGTATTATAACAGAATGAATGTTTTCTTGTTCTAGGGAAAAATTAAATGAATGTAACATTGATTTAAAAAACAAATTATTAGTATTTGAGAGATCTACATTGAATTTAAATTGGGAGGAAAATAGTGAGTTGATAAGAGGAAATGGATCTCAACCACCTTTAACAAAGTTATTACATTACAGTTTACAGCTCTTGAATTATTTTACTACGAAAGCAAAAGACATTAGTGATAAATTCAAGTCGCTAAATCTAGAAAATGAAAAATCGGTTGAACAATTAAAAAATTCCTTTGATGTTGATATTGATCAAAAGATAGTTAGGAACTTATTGGCTCTAACACAATATGTTGACAATGAAAAAGAAATTATTTGATGAAGTTTTTTTCAATGTTAAATAAACATTATTTTGTACTGATTGCACTTATACAATGTATTTCAAATGTATAAAAAATTAAGAACACCTAGTTTTTAATATCAGAAATAAATAAAAAAAAAAGAAATGAAAAGAAATGTAAGTTGGAAATTAAAAAAAATCAATCACTCGAAGATTTATTATTCTTTTTCTAGATAAAATATTTGTGTATTGTTGGTTGTATAGGTAAAACATTACAATTGAATCTATGGCCAGGTGGAAAGAAAGTTTTTTTTATATTTTGAAAATGTTTTTAACACATCACAAAATTAAATGAATATTTGGTAAATATAAATAAAATTATATAAGCGTCATTCAAAAAAAAGAAATCAAATAATTTTATTTCAGTAGGGATCAGTATAATAGTATAAGGTATAATAAACAATAAAATATGTTTTTTTATTACCAAATTTGGAAACATACGCATTTTTATATGTAAAAGAAAAAATCGCAATCCAGATCCAGATACTCCACAACGTTCATCTACAATTTAAAGTAGATTACTGAAAGAGTGTATACTTTGCGCTTTCCGTTTTCCTTCTTTCTTTATGTTCAGATTTACGCCGCATAGCTGAGGTAGTCTTTCACCTTATAATGAATGAAAATATGCTTCAAAAGAATAAGAAAAAAAGAGTGAATATTCTCGATTGCGTTCGTGCAAACGTCGCGGCGCCGGCGCTAGTATTGATTTGGTTTACAGCATGAGTTTGTGTGTGTGACGCTTACCGACTGGAGGTTGATGCCGTCCTCACCATCCACAGGTACGTAATATAATAAGAATATCTAAATAAAGCAAATACAACTCATTAATTAGAAAAAAACAAGTAGGTATAGCTACAATGTCTACAGAAATGTAATTGAAAAAAAGATATATTTAAACCACGACTTTAAAAAAAATAATTATATAATGTAAACTATCTGTTTTCTTATGCTACTTCAATATACCAAAACAATGCTTTTTAGTGTCGCAATAATTCAAATCCCTTGTCGGCCAAAAAACTACTACATAATTATAGAAATAATGATTTGTCTTATTAATACAAAAGCGTATGTTTTTTAATAATGCGTGTCAAATTTTTCTTTAATTTTCTTTAAAATGTAGCACGGCGACTAAAATCAATTTAATTTTAACAAAATTTCCGAGATGAGGAAACTTCTTTAATATCTTAAATTTATAACCTTCAACGTCCGTTTTGTTTTAATTAAAATGCAGTTAGTAATGATCTCATATCAGATCAATTTGGGTAATTATTAGTAAAAAATTGTTTAAAACATTTTTAATTAAATAGACATGTTCCGATCATCCATCATTCTGCACTTTATGGTTGGTGGCATTTATTAGCCCCGCTCTGAAAATTTTAAAACAAGGGCTTTAAATTAGCTAGTTTGGGTTCAGCATAGATTATTTTCCAATATTTATTAAACTAGTCTTTATGCAGCTGGAACAAAGCGATTTTTTGTTTAGAAGAAAAAAATTGCAAAATTTATATTCTACACTTTACTATCGGACCAAATAAATTTAGTTGCTTTGTAATTAATTGTTATTTAATTATAAAAGAAGTATGTGTTTTGCTTGCACTGCTTGAATATTCTCCTCACGTTTTGTATATATCCTTAGGGATGTGCAATCAATTTGCCGTTTTCCCAAGCCTTCCAAATTTCTTTTAAGGAAAGACATTTCTTTTTCATTTCTTTTTATAATTACAGAGGCTTAAAGGAATTGCAATCTCACTACGTAGATGGCTTTACTCGACATACAAATATATGATGTTTTAAGGAAGCAAAAGATGATTCAATTTAGATATAACTTATATTATGCGAGTAGAACAAAATTATTTAATAATAGGTACATTATTTTTTAACAGCATTTCACGAAGATGAGTTTTACAAAACAAGCGGAACGCGAGTTTTAATAATCGCCTGAATTATAATCATTTCTTTGAAAATAGAAAACTATAGTTTGTCAATTAAGAAAGTTGTTAATGAAATTTTTGTTCCTTCTAACACGAATCTTTAGGCCTTCGGCTCCTGAATTCTCGAGAAAAAATTACTTTCTTCACTTGTTACACAAATAAGTAGGTATTTTAGCGCTGTCAACACAAACTCGAAAAAAAAATTAAAAACAGTAGTGAAAGATTTTTTACTTCTGGGACACCACCATTAAACATTAAAAAAACACAACACAAAACAGACGCGTTAGTTTGCGACTTCTGAAATATTATACAGGGTCGCTAAAAAGTATGGATACAGCTAAATATTTTCAGAGCAGTTTAGCAGAGCACTTTCAAATTTGGAAAACTTACTTATTTTTTTATCAAAGTTCAGACGACGATAGATAAAGACAACATTTACAACGCCTAAAAAAATACATTTTTTAAAATTTAATTAGTTCGATAATTTTCGAATAAAATAAGGTATGTATGTGTTACATCACAGAACTCAGAAAAAAATCTGTTAAATTTGACCCTCCTTGCTATTTAAAAAAAATCAAGTTAGCTATGTATTCCTAGAACAAATGGAGATAGAATTTTGATAAACATCTGAGGCGATGGAATTTAGATACTTTTAAGCATTTACCACATTTCAAAAAGTTTTGATGAATAGTTTTTATAATATTTAACTGTATCCATACTTTTTGGCAACTCTGTATTTGAAAATAAATGCGAGTTCTGACGCACCCTGTAAAATTTTTTTTTTGTACTTTTTTAAAATTTCATAAATCATAGTTGCTATTTCAGTTACTGACAACATTTGGTGAACTGGACCAATGCAACAGATTATTTCTTAAATACAACAAGACATTTTTATTATTTAGATCACTTATCGTTTATGCAGTTGTAATGTTCTTCAAATGTAGCTATTTTCATAAAATTTTCAATTTAGAAGTTTATTCTTTTAATAAATAAATTAAACCAAAGTCTTGTATTTTTACGCGTTGTTGTGCGAAATAAAATTTTATATTAGTAATGAAAGTGCTCATAAACTGTTGTAAAACTGAAACCGATATGCTTTCAACTAGTTCCAATCCTAGTCGACACTGAACGGTTTAAATGGTCCATTTCAAAGTTTATTATTAAATCGATATATCGACACGTAATTGCTCGTTTATGTTGTTCAGCCAACAAAAGAAGATCATCGGAAGGGAAAACAGGAACTAATGTATCATCAAAATATTCGCATCAGCAGTTTCTAAACCCAATATTGTTTTAAAATTCCATCAATCTGCCGTCAATAAAATGACTTTTTAATAGATTTTAGTTCAGTTTTAGTTAATCTAGAATCCCTTTTGCAGCTCAAGATGCCAAACCATAAAGACAATAATATTTAGGATTAAGTAAAGCACTCGAACCGAAATGGCAAACACGGCCCATTTAGTACGTAGACAAAGCTCCCGCGACTTAAACCCCCAACGCTCGGTAGACCGGCTCGAATTGAGGGAAATGCGAGGGCGTCTAGTGGTAGAGAACGGCAGCACATCCAGCTACGGCACCGCGAACGCAGCCTTCGAAGACTCCAGTCCCAACACCAAGATCAAGTCCAGCTGCAGCAGCAAACGCGGCTCGCAGGACGGCAAAGCCACCTTTCGGCCTGAATCTGGCGAGGACGAGCGCGAATCCTGGGACAGCAAACTGACTTTTCTTCTCGCGACGGTCGGCTACGCCGTGGGGCTCGGCAACGTCTGGAGGTTCCCTTACTTGGCTCAAAAGAACGGGGGCGGTGCTTTCCTCATCCCTTATTTCGTTATGTTGGCGGTTGAAGGAATCCCAATCTTTTATCTGGAGCTGGCTATCGGCCAGAGGCTGAGAAAAGGAGCTATCGGCGTCTGGAACCAAGTGTCCCCTTTTCTCTCGGGTAAGCTGGAGTGTGAGAGTGAATTTTGATGACAGGGTTTTATTAGGAATTGGGATAAGCAGTGCAGTGGTGTCATTCAACGTCGCCCTTTATTACAACACGATAATAGCCTGGTGTCTGTTTTATTTCGTGCAGAGTTTTCAATCGCAACTGCCATGGGCGGAGTGCCCTAAGGTGTATTTCCCTAATGGCTCCTACACTTCCGAACCGGAATGTGTGGTGAGTATTAATCTGCAGTGGCGGCTCGTGCTATCAGTTGCGACCTTCTGAGCACTCAGCCTGGGAGTTAACATTTTTTTTATAATAAGAAAGTGGACACTTTTTGCTGTTTATCTTCTCATAATATGTTTTTCTTGACGAGTCGCCACTGATGTCTTGTCTCAGAGGCGGACTGGCAAATTTTTATATAGAGTACTAAGTTGAAATGAGGGCCCAATATACAATACAATAAACATACCAGGTGAATAAAAAGTATGGAACCAAACGTTTTTTGCTTAAACTATTAATTTTTTGGAAAAACTAATTGATGAACGATAAAGTACTTTAAAGATGTGATGTTTTATCAAGAATATAATTTTTCTAAATATTTTTTTGTTTTTGAGTTCTACAAAAAAATTTATTTTTTTAA